>NW_027515157.1:600000-853407 GCF_048772815.1 Callospermophilus lateralis
TTCAAGTGGGTTATGAACTCCCATTTTTACCCCAAATAAAGATTGCAGAATCACATTGGTTACATATCCACATTTTTACATAATGCCCTATTAGTTAATGTTGTATTCTGCTACCTTTCGTATACTCTATGATCCCCCCTCTTTCCCCCTCCCATCTTCTCTCTCTACCCCATCTACTGTAATTAATTTCTCTCCTTGTTTATTTTCCCATTCCCTTCACAACCTGTTATGTGTAATTTTGTATAACAATGAGGGTCTCCCTTCATTACCATGCAATTTCCCTTTTCTCTCCCTTTCCCTCCCACCTCATGTCTCTGTTAATGTAAATCTTTTCTTCCTGCTCTTCCTCCCTGCTCTGTTCTTAGTTGCTCTCATTATATCCAAGAAGACATTTGGTATTTGTTTTTTAGGGATTGGCTAGTTTCACTAAGCATAATCTGCTCTATTACCATCCATTTCCCTGAAAATTCCATGATTTTGTCATATTTTAGTGCTGCGTAATACTCCATGGTGTATAAATGCCACATTTGTTATCCATTCATCTATTGAAGGGCATCTAGGTTGGGTCCACAGTGCAGCAATTGTGAATTGTACTGCTAAGAACATCGATGTGGCAGTATCCCAGAGTTACACTATTTTAAGGTCTTCAGGAAATAGTCCAAGAAGGGCAATAGCTGGGTCAAATTGTGGTTCCATTCCAAGCTTTCCCAGGAATCTCCATACTGCTTTTCAAATTGGCCGCACCAGTTTGCGGAACAGCTCTCCTCATAGGCCTCATTTGGTCCATCTTCTCTACATTAAGAAGAGAGAGGCTTACTCAGACACAACCCTTCATCCTGACCAGGTTGTTTGCCAGGTTGTTTTGGTCTTTCAGGTCTTTCATAGCTGCCTACATCTTCTCCAGAGATCAAATATGCATGGACCTTTGAGTTTCTCAGTAGGTGGCAGATCCCCTACATTGCTGTATTGCAAGACGAACCCTGTCCCTTCTCTTTTGTAAAGTTAGATTGAGGGAACAGTGTATGGTTAGGGTTAATAACATGTTCAATTTGGGTTCGGAATCATTCTGATTGATGAATAATGGTATTGGGAACCTGCGATATTTATAAAACTATAGAGGTGAAATATAAGTATAAAAACAGAAATCTAGGTAAGATTTGTAGCCCAGAAGGGAATGAGGCCCTTTATTGGGATACTTAGCTTTTAATTATGTTCTGCACGTTTGTCTCAGATAAATTGATAATCAATGGCATAGGACCTTGTACCTTGGAAGATTGATTGTAGAAGAGAACATCCACTCAAATTTGGATAGTCGGTAGGATTAGGAAGAGAGTCGGTAGGTTTAGGAAGAAGAGTGAGTATAAAATTTGGATCAAATGTTCTTTAGCAATACGGTTTCATTTACACAGTGAATGTAAATGTCAGCACATGCGAAGAGTCAGTCACAATGATGAACTGCAGAAAATATAGGAAAGAAGATATCAATAGAGACATTACAAAATCAGGCAATTGTAAAGTGAATGATAGGTTTACACATTTTCAACAGGATCGAGATTGAATACATAATTTTAGGAAGAAACAAATATGTAGTCACCAACAGAAATGACATTTGAAAGCATTATGCAAACTGGAAATGAATGTTTTTAGTAATCCATATTCAACTTCCATTTAGGATTTGGTGCAATCATAAGTGTGACCTTTGCATTTTGTGCCCAGAAAATTATTGTGATAAAATATATATGTAGATCATGTGACATGAGTATTTTTTCCACCATTTCTGTGAGCAATATTTTAAGACATATAAATTAGTATTGGGGGTACAAAGGGGTGTACCCTGTGTCTATGAATATAGAGATAATGCATGAATAGAACATACTGTAAATAAATAATATAACTGATTCCACTTTAAATAATGGATTGAATTGTTATCTGAAAATATATAAGAAATCATATATTGACATACAATCAATAATTCCAACCAGTTATATATCTAATTGTCATCTTAGGGTTATTGTTTATCATGAAGTGTGTGTGAGTTTTGCTTAAAAAGTGATTATGGAAGTCGAAAATAATGTGTTTGGAAAGAAGTCTCATGAAATTACCAGTCAAGAAATATGGAGGAATCCATGTGTTCTGAAGCAGGAAGTGATTGAAAGTGAAACAAATGCCTATAAATTTGCTAAATTGTCGATGAAATATATATCCTGTGATGTGCATAAACTGAGGAAATAGTATGTACCAGTGTTGAATAAAAATGAACGTCAAAGTACACATCATGTACCATTGGAATCTACTTGCATTGATGTTAAACTGGGTCAGTTACTGTAAAAATATTAGGATTCGCGTGCATCACTCACCGAAGTTAGTTTTCTTTTTTTTTAATTTTTATTTATGCTTGTTCAAAACATTACATAGTTCTTGATACATCATATTTGTCACTTTGATTCAAGTGGGTTATGAACTCCCATTTTTACTCCGTTTACAGATTGCAGAATCACATCAGTTACACATGCATTGATTCACATATTGCCATACTAGTGTCTGTTGTATTCTGCTGCCTTACCTATCCTCTACTATCCCCCCTCCCCTCCCCTCTCCTCCCCTCTTCTCTCTCTACCCCCTCTACAGTAATAAATTTCTCCCCCTTGTATTATTTTTCCCTTTCTTCTTGTATGTAATTTTGTATAACCCTGAGGGTCTCCTTCCATTTCCATGCAATATCCCTTCTCTCTCCCTTTCCCTCCCACCTCTCATCCCTGTTTTAATGTTAATCTTCTTCTCATCCTCTTCATACCTATTCTGTTCTTAGTTAATCTCCTTATATCAAAGAAGACATTTGGCATTTGTTTTGAAGGGATTGGGTAGCTTCACTTAGCATAATCTGCTCTAGTGCCATCCATTTCCCTGCAAATTCTATGATTTTGTCATTTTTTAATGCAGAGTAATACTACATTCTGTATAAATGCCACATTTTTTAATCCATTCATCTATTGAAGGGCATATAGGTTGGTTCCACAGTCTTGCTATTGTGAATTGTGCTGCTATGTACATCGATGTAGCAGTTTCCCTGCAGCATGCTCTTTTTAGGTCTTTAGGGAATTGACCGAGAAGGGGAATAGCTGGGTCAAATGGTGGTTTCATTCCCAGCTTTCCAAGAAATCTCCATACTGCTTTCCAAATTGGATGCACCAATTTGCAGTCTCACCAGCAATGTACAAGTGTACCTGTTTCCCCACATTCTCACCAACACTTGTTGTTTGACTTCATAATGGCTGCCAATCTTACTGGAGTGAGATGGTATCTTAGGGTGATTTTGATTCACCTTTCTCTGACTACTGGAGATGGTGAGCATTTTTTCATGTACTTGTTGATTATATGTCCTCCTCTGAGATGTCTGTTGAGGTCCTCGGCCCATTTGTTGATTGGGTTATTTGTTATCTTATTGTTTAATTTTTTGAGTTCTTTGTATACTCTGGATATTAGGGCTCTATCTGAAGTGTGAGGAGTAAAGATTTGTTCCCAGAATTTAGGCTCCCTATTTACCTCTCTTATTGTTTCTTTTGCTGAGAAAAAACTTTTTGCTTTGAGTAAGTCCCATGTGTTGATTCTAGTTATTAACTCTTGTTATTAACTCTTGTGCTATGGATGTCCTATTGAGGAATTTGAAGCCCGACCCCACAGTATGTAGATCGTAGCCAACTTTTTCTTCTATCAGACGCCATGTCTCTGTTTTGATATCAAGGCCCTTGATCCATTTTGAGTGAACTTTTGTGCATGCAAGAGAAAGGGATTCAGTTTCATTTTGTTACATATGGATTTCCAGTTTTTCCAGCACCATTTGTTGAAGATGCTATCCTTCCTCCATTGCATGCTTTTAGCTCCTTTATCAAATAGAAGATTGTTGTAGCATTGTGGATTAATCTCTGTGTCCTCCATTCTGTACCATTGGTCCACCCGCCTGTTTTGGTACCAGTACCATGGTGTCATTGTTACTATTGCTCTGAAATTTAGTTTGAAATCTGGTATCGCTATACCGCCTGATTCACACATCCTGGTTAGAATTGCTTTTGCTATTCTGGATCTTTTATTATTCCATATGAATTTCATGATTGCTTTCTCTATTTCTACAAGAAATGCCGTTAGGATTTTGATTGGCATTACATTAAACCTATAGAGAACTTTTAGGAATATCACCATTTTGATGATATTAGTTCTCCCTATCCATGAACAGTGTATATTTTTCCATCTTCTAAGATCTTATTCTACTTCTTTTTTTAGGGTTCTGTAGTTTGCATTGTATAAATCTTTCACCTCTTTTGTTAGGTTGATTCCCAAGGATTTTAGTTTTATTTTTTGAGGATATTGTGAATGGAGTGTTTTTTTTTTCTCATTTCCGTTTCAGAAGTTTTGTCACTGATATACAGAAATGCCTTTGACTTATGAATGTTGATTTTATATCCTGCCACATTGCTGAAATAATTTCTAACTTCTAGTAGTTTTTTTTGTAGACCCTTTTGGGTCTTCTATATATTGAATCATATCAGCTGCAAGTAGTGATAATTTAAGTTATTCTTTTCCTATTTTCATGCCTTTTATTTCTTTCATCTGTCTAATTGCTCTGGCCAGTGTTTCGAGAACTATATTGAATAGAAGTGGTGGTAGAGGACATCTCTGTCTTGTTCCAGATTTTAGAGGGAATGCTTCAATTTTTCTTCATTCAGAATAATGCTAGCCTGAGGCTTAACATAGATAGCTTTTACAATGTCGAGGTAAATTCCTGTTATCTCTAGTTTTTCAAATGTTTTGAACATAAAGGGATGCTAAGGGTCTATCCTTCTTATTTATTTTTTGCAGAACCAAGCTTTAGTTTTGTAATTTTTTCAATAGTTTCTTTTGTTTCAATTTTGTTGTTTTCCGCTCTGATTTTAGTTATTTCTTGCCCTCTGCTACATTTGCTGTTGTTTTGCTCTTCCTTTTCTAGGGCTTTGAGATGAAGTGTGAGCTCATTTATTTGTTGTTCTTTCCTATTTTTGAGAAATGACGTCAAGGTGGTGAATTTCCCTCTTAAAACACCTTTCATTGTGTCCCATAGACTCCGATATGTTGTTTCTGTATTTTCATTTATCTTGAAGAATTTTTTGATTTTCTCATTTATGTCTTCTGTAACACATTAATCATTCAGTAACATGTTGTTCATTTTCAATGTGATGTAGGATTTTTCCTTCCTTCTTTTTCATTGGTTTCCAGATTCATTCCATTATAATCCAATAAAATTCATGGTATTAAGTCCACCCTTTATATTTACTGAAGGTTGCTCTATGGCATAATATATGGTCTATTTTTTAGAAGGATCCATGTGCTGCTAAAAAATATTATATCCACTTGATGATGGTTGATATATTCTATATATGTCAGTTAAGTCTATGTTATTGATTGTGATATTGAGTTCTATAGTTTCTTTATTCAACTTTTATTTGGAGGATCTGTCCAATGGTGAGAGAGGTGTGTTGAAGTCACCCATAATTATTGTGTTGTGGGCTATTTGATTCTTGAACTTGAGGAGAATTTGTTTTATGAACGTCACAGCACCATTTAATGGTGCGTAAATACTGATAATTTTTATGTCTTGTTGGTGAATGGTTCCTTTTAACAGTATATAATTTCCTTCATTATCCCTTTTGATTAAATTAGTCTTGAAGTCGATTTAATTCGATTTGAGGATGGCCACCACTCCTTGCTTATGAGGACCGTGTGCATGGTATATTTTTTCCCAACCTTTCACCTTCAGCCTGTGTATGTCTTTTCCATTCAGATATGTCTCCTGGAGGCAACATATTGTTGGATTTGTTTTTTGAATCCAAGTTACAAGCCTATGTTGCTTTATTGGAGAGATTAAGCCATTAATGTTTAGTGTAACTATTGATATATGGTTTCTACTGCCAGCCATGTTTGAATATTTATCGCTTTTTAAAATTTACTTTGTTTCTCCATGATTAGCTTTTCCCCCGCCCTCTGTCATTACTGAGGCACTTCCCACTGATGGTTTTGGTTGTTGTTTTTCATTTCTTTCTCGTGTAGTGTTTTGCTCAAGACACTTTGCAATGGTGGTTTTCTGGCTGCAAATTCTTTTACCTTTGTTTATCATGAAAGATTTTTATTTCGTTGTCGTACCTGAAGCTGAATTTTGCTGGATACAGAATTCTTGTTTGGCATCCATTGTCTTTCAATGTTTGAAATACGTTGTTCCAGGATCCTCTCACTTTCAGTATCTGTGATGAAAAATAGGTTGCTAACCTTATTGGTTTACCCCTGAATGTAATCTTCCTCCTTTCTCTTGAAGCTTTTAAAGTTTTCTCTTTGTTCTGTATATTGGATAGCTTCATAACAATGTGTCTTGGCGTTGGTCTACTGTGATTTTGTGTGCTCTGTGTCCTGTAAGCATCTTCAATTTGTATATCCATTTCCTTTTTTATTTCTGGAAAATTTTCATTCCCATAGTTTGAATCTCTGTACCTTCCTCTATCCAGATGACTCATAAGTTTGGTTTTTTTATGTTATACCATATCTCTTGGATGTTTTTCTCGTGATTTTTTACCAGCCTTTCTGTGTTGGCTAGACTCTTTTCAAGATGATATATTTTGTCTTCATTATGTGACATTCTGTCTTCTACTTGCTCCACACGGTTAGTGATACTCTCAATTGAGTTTTTAATTTGGTTTATCGTTTCCTTCATTTCTAGAAATATTCTTTAAATATTTATAATCTCTATCTCATGATAAAGAAGATTAACTTCTTCTTTTATCTGTTTATGTAATTCATTTTCAATGTGTTCTTTCACTGTATTTATTTGCTCTCTCGTATCCTCTTTAAGGTTCCATTTCATCTGTCTAAGGTATTCCTTGAGTTCTTTATATGACCATTTTTCTGATAATTCTAGGTCCTCCTGAATATTTAGGTTATCCTTCATTGTTTGTACTCCTTTTCTTTCTTGCTTTTTGATGCTGCTCATGTTACTTCTTGTTCTGTTTGAGTGCTGAGTTACTTCTTATTCTTATAAATTTATTTGAAGCTTGGGAGGAAAGATATTAGAAGGGATGGGAAGAAGTCACTAAAGAGAATGAGAATAGGCAGGTAGAATTCAAGGATGGGGGAATAAGAAAATTGAAAAGAAATGAAAAGACAAAAGAAAAAATTAGAAAATAAAGAAAGAAATAATTTTTTTAAAATAATAATGATAATTAAAAAATGAAAATTAAAATTTAAAATAATAATAATAGTAAAATTAAAAAAATAAAAACATTAAAATAAGTTAAAGAACAACACAAAAAATTTAAATGAAAGAAAAAAAATAAAAATAAAATAATAATAATAATAATAATAAATGCAGTCATAGAGTTCAATTAACTTCTCTTCCAGTAGGTGGAGCTGTGCTCACTGGGCCAAGCTTCTCCTCTCAATAGGTGGGAACCAATCACTGTGCAGCAGCTCTTCCTCCCAGACTGGGCGGGTCTCTAATCCTGAGTGCCTAGGACCTTCTCTAGTGTTTCCTCAAGCCAGGCTCCGCTCAACTGTGACGCTCACCACAATACTTGCTACACGTCAGGTCTCTGCTCCTGGTAGCCCTGTTTTCATCACCGCTTGGCACTCTCTCCCTGTTTGCCTCCCTCAGACACTAAGTTTATAGAGCTTGGGGCTGGGAACCCCCAGCGAATTTGCTTGCTCTCTGGTATCCATGCCCACATTAGCTGGTGTAAGAGACCTCAGTTGTCAGCACTAGTAGGAGCGGTAGCCAGGAATTCCACGCCACAAGTCCCACAGCACACATGATTCCCTCGGTCTGGCCATCTTTCTCACGGGAGACCTGGGAGGGCCCCTTAAGGGAGAGCTGGGAGGGGCCCTTAATGTTTCCCCGCTGTGTGGAGAGAGATGCATAGGGAATTACACACCTGTCGTACTGGTTTCAATGAAGTTATCTCCTCTGCCCATGACATCAGTTCTCTTCCACGGTGGTATCCCATGCAAATGGTGACCATTCGTTCCTTTTGCCAGGTGACCAATGCAATGGATGGGTCCTGACTGTGTCTCCAAAGCCCCATTTCAATCCAGTGGCCTTTTACCTCTGTAAATTCAGAAGGGCCGACCAGTTATTTCAGAGGGAACGTTAGTTCTGAGTCACAAGAAGCAGGCAAATCTGAGCTTCTATGCAGCCGATCCGGGCTCTGTGTGTTTTCTCAGGGGCCCAGACTGTTCGCACCAGATCCACGTCAGGTCAGCATTGCCTAGTGATTCTGAACAAACAGCATTTAGACAGTTTACGACTCCCTATGCCTGCGCAGCTAATGAGGTCAGATACTTGATTTCTCCATGTCCGCCACCATGTTGGATCTCTTATATTGCTACTTTTTAATGTCTGTGCGTGTGCGTGTGTGTGTGTGTGTGTGTGTGTGTGTATATATATATATATATATATATATATATATATATATATATATATGATTTCTTATATATTTTTAGATATCAATTCAATTCATTATTTGAAATGGAACCAGTTATATTATTTATTCACAGGATGGTCTATTCATGCATTATCTCTATATTCATAGACACAGGGTACACCTCTGTGTACCCCTAACACTAATGTATATGTCTTCAAAATATTGCTCCCAGAAATGGTGGAAGAAATACTCATGTCACCTGATCCACATATATATTTTATCACAGTAAAATTCTGAACAAAAAATGTAAAGGTCACACTTATGATTGTACCGAAGCCTAAAAGAAAAGTGAAAATGTTTAACTAAAAACATCCATGTGAAGGTTGCCTAATGCTCTCAAATGTCAATCCTATTGGTGACAACATATTTGTTTCTTCCAATGATTATATATACAAATTAAACCCTGTTGAAAATGTCTAATCCTATAACTCACTTTATACTTTGCCTGATTTCATAATGTCTCTATTGATAACTGCTTTCCTACTTATTTTCCCCAGTTCATCATTGTGACTGACTCTTCATATGTGCTGACATTTTCATTCATTCTCTAACCGAAACCCTATTGCTAAAGAACTTTTGGTCCAAATACTATACTCACTCTTCTTCCTAAACCTACCGACTATCTTCCTAATCCTACCGACTATCCATTTTTTACTGGATGTTCTCTTCTACATTAAATCTACCAAGGTACAAGGTCCTGTGCTTCAAATCATACCTAGATTTCTGTTTCCATACTTATATTTCACCTCTATGTTCTTTTAATTATCGCAAGTTCCCAATACCATTATTCATCGCACAGAATGATTCCTAACCCAAATTGAACCTGTTATTAACCCTAAACATACACTGTTCCCTCAATCTCATTTTACAGAAGAGCAGCGACAGAGTTGTTCTTAAAATACAGGGAATTAGGGGACCTTCCACCTGCTGAAAACCTCAAAGGTCCATGCAGAAATGATACCTGGAGAAGTTGTAGGGAGGTATGAAAGACCTGAGAGAGCAAAAGTCCTATTCCATGGCAAACAACCTGGTCAGGATAAAGGGATGTGTCTGAATCAGCCTCTCTCTACTTATGTTAGAGAAGATGGACTAAACCAGACCTGTGTGGAGAGCTGTTCCCAGGTGCCTATGGTTGATATACCATTCTAACTTGTGCAAGTGTTCCAGGAAGTAGGAGCAGCCTCCATCTCATGGGACCCTTGGAAGCAAGTGTTAGGACAAACTGGTTGCCAAGGCAGTGACCTCATTCATTCAATTCCAAAGAAAGTGACATACCTCATTTCCTTGGTGATGGAACTCTATGATCTTTGTATCCTAGTGGCCAGGCACCCAGACGCTATCCCATTCCCAGTCACAGTGGTCTCACTTGTTTGGATTTACCAAGGACAGAGTCAGTATTTCTTGGTACCTACTAATGTGAGGATGGCCAAATGCCAGGAGAGCACTGAAGAGGTACCTTTTCTGAGAAAGCCAGTAGTGGCTCACCACTATTTCCTGACAACTTCACAGAGTTAGCCAAGGAAACCAGACCTGAGAGAGGACAGACTATTTCGAAGGAATATAGTATGGCCGAGCAGTTAGAGGACACTCCAGATAGTCACAGATCTACATGGGGGAAGGAGGTGCCATTATGGGAGTGGGTGTGGGTTTGTGGTTTTGCCTCATGTTCTAACAAAAGGTAGGAATGGCGGTTTGTTTGGATTGAAGTGGACTGTTTCGAGTAAGTCATTTGACAAGGTGAGTGTTTCTATGTTTGTGTATCCGACTATGTCCATTGTTGTAGACATTAGAAAAGAGAATGCATTAATGGATGTGTCCTGTCTAGTATAAATCTTACCATAATTCATCCTGCTCAATTTATGAATGGACTGCACCTTGTCTTATCGATGGGCAACACCTGCTATCATCCTAAGTTCCTGTTTTCTTCCTGAATTCTGGCCAGTCTCCAGAATAGGCTCAGGGATTTGTGTCCAAGATATGTACCACCTCCAAGCTCTGTGACATGGCCATATACTGGATAGCTGAAGAGAATGGAGATCATCTCAGAAAACTCAGATATCAGTGTGACCAGGAAAGTCTCAGTGGAGAAACCCTGCTTTGGGCCTTTTGCTTACCTTATGTTCTGTTGCCCTGAATGTCAGGAAGGTCTTTGCCTCAGGCCACCCCTTTGTGAAGCCTGAAGAAAACAGTTTTAAATTTGAAATGAATAGGCATCACCTGTGGCTCTTTGCTTAATTGCTTTGGAAAGGGATGTGTCTGAATTAGCCTCTTGGCCTTGTATGTGGCTGTGATTTTTATTCTCAGCACATGATGGATCCAAAGAATGATCGCATGTGCGCATCCAAAACCAAAATGGCCAAAAGATCAGTCATTGTGGATGAAGTCTCTCGCCTTCTTCTGTTAGGTTCCTGACATCCATCAAGTGAGAATACTGATCCTTTGGGTCAAATGAGTTCTTGAAATCTCTGCCGAGGTGCTTGGCTTTTCTCATGACTCTATTTCACATAAATATTCCATACCTGAAAGTCAGTAGGCCTCAAATTGGAGAAACAGAGCAGCATGAACGGCAGGCTTAGTTGACCACTCCTGGTTCATATTAAGAGTGTCCAGGCCACCCTGACTTTAGGCAAATGAGGGGCAAGTGAGATTATTTTGGACACTACCAATGGCTGCACCCCTCATGGAAACCTCCAGCCAGAGGTCATGATGAGTGAATATATGGAAGAAGATGAGGGCCATGTGGGAGTGTTTTGGCTTTAATTGTGGTCATTTGTGTGGCGGTTGGAAGAAATGTCTGGGTCCACCTGGGCTTGAACTCTGGTGTGATTCCCCATAGAGACTTAGTTCTGGAACTCACCTCAGAGAAGTATTGCCATGAATTGTTTTGGGATTTTAGGAGGCCACGCATGAGAGTTGCCCTTGGAAACTGAGATCTGGCTTTCCACAGAGCACTGGGAATCTCAGCCAGCATATCACATGATATAATTGTGAAAAACTTGCAGCCATAGTTGAGAGTCAAAACACACATGGACCTCACATTTTACACCTCAATGTGCCTGGCTTCATGTGACCTTTTCCCCACTCTTTGGGAAGCCTTGCCTGTGAGAGTTCTCCAGAGTTTTCATTTAAATTAGCTTCCTCAACATTTAGTGGTTCCTGAATGAATTGAAACCCAGAGTTTCTCCAACTTCATCCTTGAAAAATGGCTTGATAAATACCATGAATTTTTGGAAGTTCCCACAACCAGGTGGCACTGGAGAACATTTGGATGTCCTGTTGCTGATCATGAGTATACCAGACAATGCCTTGATTGACTGGGTTTCATGAAAATGGTGTAGAACAGAGATGCCAGTAAGTTGGAGCCTGCTCAGTAGTGGGCCTAGAGCAGTGGTGGGCAGGTGTGTGATGAAACATCAGTGGTAGGGCCATGAGGATCTACCATTGGATTCCAAATGGCTTGTGACTGACATGGTGCAGCCAGCAGTCCCTTATATGTAAAGGCATCTTGTTATATGGTGAGGTTTCAGGTCAATGTTCTGAATCAGGTTGATATGGACGAGGGGGCAATGGGGCAAGCTAGGAGGGATAGAAGCCTGGTTGGTGCATTCTCCTGCAGACCCTGACCCAACACACGTGACAGAACTCCCTCCAGCAATATGTCCCAGTTGAGCTCCTGGTATTTCGTGAAGCAAATATCAAACTCCCAGTGCTGCAGGAAAAACACCACAAAAAGTGTAGGAGGACCAAATGGCTTCGCAGTCAACACGGAGGGACACTTAGTCCTCAGTGGTCACAGTTTACCTACAAAGAGAGGATTCAGCATTGCTGCCTCATCTTCATTGGAAAATAAGAAACCATGTCCTTCAGGTCACATAGATGCAGAACCAGCTTTGATGGTCTCACTACTAAAGTAGCCAAATCTCCTCATAACAACATATATTTCAAGTGCCCAAAATCAGAGGCAGTTTCTCAAAAAGTTTTTAGGCTCTCAGAGCTCCCTGTTTGTGTTGTGTTTACCCTGTCCCTTACTTTTGGAAACTCCTCTACCACCTCCATGGTTATGAACTCTTGAGCATTTTCCATTCCAGATATGTATTCACTGATTTTCTAACTCTTCTCCTCTAATTATGTTTTACCTGGGGTGAAGGTAATGTCAAGGCATTTTTCTGGATGAGAGTGAAAGGATATCAGACCTTCACAGATATTTGTGAAGCACATATTTGCTTACACATTGAATTCATTTTCCAATTTTCCTTTTGAAATACTGAATCCCTGACACTAACCCATACCTACTAGAATCAGACAACTCATCCTAATATAATGGAGAAAAATAACCCAAACAGAATAGAAATTCAAGCAGTTCAGAGGAGGCATCTTGTATAGTTGGACTTGCCTTTTGCATTATATAAGGTAGGAGTTATAAATCTAGTCAATTTTTATTTGAAATAGTTCTCCATGTGTTTTTAAAGATAACAAATGTGTGAAATCCTGTTTCCCTTTCTCTGTAGCCAATTCACACATGTATATTTATATGCACATATAGAATCCTACCAGGAATCCCACGTACATTTTTGTGAGGTTTCTCACTTCGCAGATTCAAATTGTGAGAAGAGATCACTCCTCTTAAACGCTGTTAGAACTGAAGATTCAAACTATAGGGGAGCTTTCTAGTAGAACAACATTATACATATACTCATGTTCAGTAAAATAATTATTTTTGCATCTGTGGATGATATATATTTCCTGATGAATTTTGATTTTCATATATATTGCTGCTTTTTAATGTCTGTGTGTAGTTTGTATGTGTGTGTGTGTGTGTGTATATATACACACACACACACACTATTCAGATTTTTCAATATATAAAATATATTTGTCTTATATACACTTTCTAAATTCATTCATGTTCATGTATATGGATTTATAATCAACTTTTCACAAGATTATTTTCCGAAATATTCATCCACCTGAAATACATATTTGTTTCCTAGTACTGAAAACAAACTTCAGTGAATGGTGCCTACAAATTCTAATAATTTTACAGTAACTGACCCAGTTTACCACCAATGCAAGTAGATTCCTATGGGACATGATATGTAATTTGAGGTTCATTTGTATTCAACACTGGTACATTATTATTTCTTCAGTTTTTGCACATCATACGATATATATTTCATCCACAAGTTCACAAATTTACAGGCATTTGTTTCAACTTTAATCAATTCCTGTTTCAGAACACAAGTATTATCAGGGTTTCTGAACTCGTCTTTTCATGACGCTTCTTTCCAAACAAGTTATTTTCGATTTCCATAATCACTGGTGAAGTAAAACTCACACCCTTCGTGATAAACCAAAACACTAATATTACCATTATATGTATACCATTTTGGAAAGAATGATTGTATATCAATATAACATTTCCTGTAATTTTTCAGATATCAGTTCAATCCATTATTTATAGTTGGAACAAGTTATATTATTTATTCACAGTATGTTCTATTCATGCTTTATCTTTATATTCATAGACACAGTGTACACCTCTTTGGACCCCCAATACTAATTTTACGTCTTCAATATATTGCTACCAGAAATGGTGGAAGAAATACTTATGTCACCTGATCTACATATACATTTTATCACAATAATATTCTGAAAAAAAATGTAAAGGTCACACTTATGACTGTACCAAAGCCTAAAAGGAAAGTGAACATGGATTAATAGAAACATCCATGTCCATGCTGCCTAATGCTCTCAAATGTCAATCCTATTGGTGACAACATATTTGTTTCTTCCTAAGATTATATATTCAAACTCAACCCTGTTGAAAATGTCTAATCCTATCACTCACTTTATATTCTGCCTGATGCAATAATGTCTCTATTGATATCTGCATTTCTACATATTTTCCCAGTTTATCATAGTGACTGACTCTTCATATGTGCCGACATTTACATTCACTCTCTAACCGAAACCATATTGCTAAAGAACTTTTGGTCTAAATCCTATAATCGCTCTTCTTCCTAAACCTACCGACAATCTTTCTAAACCTACTGACTATCCCTTTTTACTGGATGTTCTCTTCTACGTTCAATCATCCAAGGTACAAGGTCCTATGCCATTGTATATTGAATTATCTGAGACATCTTTAGAGAACATAAATCAAGCTAAGTATCCCAATCAAGGGCCCAATGCCCTTCTGGGTTTCAAATTATACCTAGATTTTTATTTTCATACTTATATTTCACCTCTACATTCTTGTAAATCTCACAGGTTGCCAATACCATTATTCATCGCACAGAATGATTCCTAACCCAAATTGAACCTGTTATTAACCCTAAACATACACTGTTCCCTCAATCTCATTTTACAGAAGAACAGGGACGGAGTTGTTCTTACAATACAGGAAAGTAGGGGACCTTCCACCTGCTGAAAACCTCAAAGGTCCATACAGAAATGATACCCGGAAAAGTTATAGGCAGCTATGAAGGACCTGAGAGAGCAAAAGTCATCTTCCATGGCAAACAACCTGGTCAGGATGAAGGGATGTGTCTTAATCAGCCTCTCTCTTCTTATTGTAGAGAAGATGGACCAAATCAGGCCTGTGTGGAAAGCTGTTCATGGGTGCCTATGGTTGATATACCATTCTAACTTGTGAAAGTGTCACAGGAAGTAGGGGCAGCCTCCATCTCATGGGACCCTTGGAAGCAACTGTTAGGAAAAAGGGGTGCCAAGGCAGTGGCCTCATTCAGTTCCAAAGAAAGTGACATATCTAATTTCCTTGGTGATGGAACTCTCTGAACTTGCTATCCAAGAACCAAGACACCGAGAGGCAATCCCAGTCCAAGTCCCTGTGGGCTCACTTGATTGGATTTTCCAAGGACAGAGTCAGTCTTTCTCGGTACCTAATGATATGAGTATAGCCAAATACCAGGAGAGCACTGAAGAGGTACTTTTCCTGAGAAAGCAGGTAGTGGCTCGCCACTTTTTCCTGACAACTTTACAGAGTTGGTCAAGGAAAGCAGATCTGATAGAGGACACGCCATTTCGGGGGAACATAATATGGCCCACCAGTCAGAGTTAACTCCGGAGAGTCACAGAACTACTTGAGGGAAGGAGGTGCCTTTGTGAGTGTGGGTTTGTTGTTTTGTCTCATATTCTGAGAATAGGTAGGGAAGGCGGTTTGTTTGATTTGGAGTGAACTGTTTCTAGTAAGTCGTTTGACAAAATGAGTGTTTCTATGTCTGTGTATCCCACTGTGTCCGTGGTTGTAGACATGAGAAAAGAGAATGCAACAATGGATGTGTCCTGTCTAGTAGAAAGCTTCCCATTATGCATCCTGCCTAATTTATGAATGGAGTGCGGCTTGCCTTATGGATGAGCAATACCTATTACCTTCCTAAGTCCCTGTTTTCTTCTGAATTCTGGCCACTCTCCAGAATAGGCTCATGGTTTTGTGTCCAAGATATGCAACAACTCCAAGGTCTGTGACATGGCCATGTACAGGATAGCTAAAGGGAATGGCCAGCATCTCAGAAAACTCAGATATCAGTGTGACCAGGAAAGTCTCAGTGGATATACCCTGCTTTTGGCCTTTTGCTTACATATTGTTCTGTTGCCCTGAATATCAGGAAGGTCTTTGCCTCAGGCCACCCCTTTGTGAAGCCTGAAGGAAACAGTTTTCAAATGGAAATGAATGGGCATCACTTGTGGCTCTTTCTTAGTTGCTTTGGAAAGGGATGTGTCTTAATTAGACTCTTGGCCTTGTATGTGGCTGTGACTTTGATTCTCAGCAGCTGATGGATCTAAAAATGATCCCATGTGTGCATCCAAAACCATAATTGCCAAAAGATCAGTCATTGTGGATGAAGTCTCTCGTCTTCCTCTGTTAGGTTCCTGACCTCCATCAAGTGAGAATAGGTATTCCTTGGGTCAAATGAGTTCTTCAAATCACTGCAGAGGTGCTTAGGTTTTCGTATGACTCCAAATCACATAAAGAATCTATACTTGAAAGTCAGTAGGCCTCAAATTGGAGAAACAGAGCAGTATTAACGGGAGGCTTATTTGATCACTCCTGGTTCACAGAAAGGGTGTCCAGGCCAACATGACTTTAGGCAAATGAGGGGCAAGGGAGTTTATTTGGACACTGTCTTTGGGTGAGCCCTTCATGGAAACCTCCAGACAGAGGTTACGATGAGTGACTATATGGAAGAAGATGAGGACCATGTTTGAGTGTTTTGTTTTTAATTGTGGTCATTTGTGTGGTGGTTGTAAGAAATATCTTGGTCCACCTGGGCTTGAACTCTGTTGGGATTTCCCTTAAAGACTGCGTTCTGGAACTGAACTCAGAGAAGTATTGCAATGAATAGAAATACAAGCAGTTTAGAGGAGGCATGGTGTATATTTGGACTTGCCTTTTGCATGATACAGAGTAGGAGTTAAATCTAGTCAATTTTTTGTTGAAATAGTTCTCCATGTGTTTTTAAAGTTAAAAAATTGTGAATTCCTGTCTCCCTTTCTCTGTAGCCTATTCAGCACATATATTTTTATATGGATATATAGAATCATACCTGGTACCACACATACATTCTTGTGAGGTGGATGAGTTGGCAGATACAAATTGTGAAAAGAGATCACTCCTAATTAACCGTGTTGGAACTGAATATTCAACCAATGGGTGAGCTTGCTAGTTGAACAACATTATACATAAATCCATGTTCAGTAAAATGAATATTTTTGGATCTTTTTATGATATATATTTTATGAAAATTTTGATTGACATATATTTTGCTATTTTTTTTCTGTGTGTGTGTGTGTGTGTGTGTTTTGTGTCATTCGCCTGTTCTGTAAAACAACTTCAGAGAGAGAGGTTAAAAATTCATGCAAAGCTCTGATGGAGGTATCTAATATCTTAGTTTTGGTCTATTGCTTCTTCTAATTGGGTCATTTGTTGTGTCCCATGGACGAGGGCAGTGGTTCCTGTGCCCACCCCTGAAGCAACTCCTATTCCGAATAGGATGGCTAAAGTGAGGGATATATGTCCCCAGTGGAAACGGGTTGTATGCCCCTCTATTTCATTTTCAAATGAACCTGCATCATGACAGAGCACTCTGGGAAACATCTGCACCATTACACAATTAATCACATCTGTTGACAATTTCTTTAAAACATAAACAATGTTTAATTATATACAATTATGCTGTTGTAGGGACGGACAAGGCAAGGTACCTAAGATAGCAACGAAGACAGGGAAACCGTCCTATTTGGTTGCAACCAGATTCAGAGGGCATTGCTTCTGTTGTAATCAATTATTCTCCTGAAACTCAAGTTTAGGTAGTTTCAGAATTTTGTACCCAACATGTAAGGGAAGGGGCTCAGAAGTTCACAGTCTTCAGAAGTTCAAAAAAGCCGTTGTTGTTTCTGTTTTTTACCTCAGTTCTGGGCAAGTTAACTTTTCAAGGACACCTGGGAGGGAAAGAGCTTTTTCCTACCTTTCTTATTTTTCGCCCCTGACAGCTGTTACCATGGAGCCCTGATGGTAACTTCTTTATCCTAGAAATATAGCCATCTCTGTAAAGCCCCAGCTCATGGCCAGAGGCCTTGTTCATTATTTTGTGGAAAACAAGTAATGGGGTGTCTAGCATAGAGGTGCTTATTTTTTTAGCCAGTGGCCAAGTAGAACAAGGCAACACTAAAAGAGGAAGTTTATCTACATTGAACTCTTTTATAGGGACTCTTTTGCTGAAAGTCCTAAAGTCAGCCATGGTGAAGACTTCTGTAGAAAGTCAGTTAAGTATTTTCTGTAGGCCTGGTACAGAAGGGGAAGACAGGGAAGGTGGGGCTGACAGCAGCTCCGAGGATCTGAGAATAAGGAAGGAGAGATGTAAAAGAATAATGGAAAAGGGGTTTGGGATTTTCCTAGCAACAAAAACTTGAGCTGTAGAACAGGTAGAGCAGAGGGGAAGACAAGAGTGAGTATCCCAAAATGCATGTGAGGGACTTTAAATTTTTAGTAAACTGTTTTTAGTGATGACAAAGCAACTTTAAAGGCCATTTTCATTACATCTTTGATAGGAGTCTGAGGGCTCTCCTCAGCTAGTTTCAGCTTTGTGTTAGCTGGTAAGAGGACCTGGTGGGACCCGGGGCGGGCACGGACAGGAGAAGAGAGGAGTGAGTCGGTGGATGGGAACCTGAGTACCTGCTACTTCAGCAAGATGGCGATGGTCTGAGAACCAGCAGAGATTTGGGTTTTTGATCTAATAATTGGAGGGGAGAAATCAGGTTGCTGAGGTGAGAGTGACAGCAGAGACTCTGGAGCACAAGGCTGAAGGTGAGGATTGATTGGATAAGCATAGTTCAGGATATGAGTGAAGGATGGAAAAGGCATGCCCATAGGGGAATCTCCTTTCACCCTTTTGAGCACTTGCAGAAGTTAAAAAGGTCACACAGGGCTGGGGATGTGGCTCATTTGTAGCACGCTCGCTTGGCATGCGTGCGGCCCGGGTTCGATCCTCAGCACCACATACAAACAAAGATGTCGTGTCCAGCAAAAAACTAAAAAATAAATATTAAAAATTCTCTCTGTCTCTCTCTCTCTCACCTCTCTCTTTAAAAAAAATGGTCACGCAGAATTTGAGGATCAAGAGACCCCTCTGGGGGCCATCGGTTTTGGTTATCTAATTGGTAATATGGCCAATGCTGTGTACTGAATTTGATCAGGAGTTTGTGTTCCATCAGGCAGCCCCTGTATGCTCACATCCCCATGACGTACAGCAAAAGTCTGCCAGGCATTCTGGGATTACTAAAAAGGAGTGATGGATTTTTCCTTTCCCCAGGTCCATGATCCTCTTAGTTATACAAGTCCGATATTTACTGCCATTAGCCCCTTGAACTAGAGACCTTTTATTTGATAGAGGGCCGATTGGGGCCTTAAGGGCTGAGTTTATTGCCCCTGTATCCACTTCAAAGTTTACTGGTGTCTCCTCCACTTCAAAAGATACGCTGGGCTCAGGGAGGGGATCTGAGCCCCAACTTTCGTAGTCATGCTGAAGAGTCAGAAAGGCTGGCTGGCGTGGCTGCCTCTTTCTAGGGAACTCTTGAACCCAGTGTCCTCTTTCTTTACAGTAGGCACATTGATCTGAGGTCAGGGGTGGCCTCTGGCGTGGGACCAGGTATCCCTTCCTGTCTCCCTGTTTCTTAATTTCTGGCCTTTTTGTTATTGTGACCGGGACCTTAGTCAACTCCTTAGTCTGTCTTTTGTTTCTTTTATCCTCCTTTTGCTCCCTTCTCTTCCTCAGTTTCTCTCTTATAGTATACTTTCTCGGCTTCTCTGACTAAATCTCTCAAAGTCATATCTTGTAATCCATCTAAGCATTGTAACTTTCTTTAAATATCCAAGGCAGCATGCCCAATAAAGGCCATTGTGACAGATGATTTTTGATCCTCTGCATGAGGATCGAAAGGAGTATATCTCCTATATGCCTCCGTAATTCTCTCTAGAAACATAGAGGAAGATTCATCAGGCCCGCAGGCGTGGTACCCACGTCACCCCAAATGGAGTAGGGAAAGAGCAGTGCCACTGCCTGCTCCCGGATCAGGCCCAGCCACCAGCTGGTGTGGTAGTCACGTCACCCAAATTGTAGTAGGGGCCAAGCAGGCTGCCCCCCGCGCCCGCCACAAAAGCAGACCTGTGACTGACCTTCAGAACAGGCCCAGAGGCCTGCCACCATGGTAGACATGACACCCCAATTGGAGTAGTGGCAGAGCAGAGCTTTCTCCCGCGCCCAGTACAAGCACAACGGCCCACCGGCGTGGTAGTCACGTCAACCCAATTGGAGTAGGGGCAGAGCAGAGTCTTTGCCCGCACCCGGAACAGGCCCAGCGATCTGCCAGCATGGTAGTCACGACACCCCAATTGCAGTAGGGCCAAAGCAGAGCCACCACCCGCTCCCGCAAGGTAGGCAGACCTGCAACTGACTGGTGGAACAGGACTAGCGGCCTGCAAGCACAGAAGACACATTAACCCATTTGGTTCTTTGAAAAAATAAAAAAAATCTACAGACCCTTAGCTATGCTAATGAAGACAAAAAGAGAGAGAACTCAAATTACTAGCATACAGGATGAAAAAGACAATATCATAACAGATATTTCAGATATACAGAAGATAATCCGAAATTATTTTGAATCTTTGTACTCTAATAAAATAGAAGACAGTGAAGGCATTGATAAATTTCTTAAGTCATATGATCTGCCCAGATTGAGTCAGGAGGATATAGACAACCTAAACAGACCAATATCAATTGAGGAAATAGAAAAAACCATCAAAACACTACCAAGTAAGAAAAGCCCAGGACCTGATGGGTATACAGCAGAGTTTTACAAAACCTTTAAAGGGGAACTAATACCAATACTTTTCAAGCTATTTCAGGAAATTGAAAAAGAGGGAGAACTTCCAAATTCATTCTATGAGGTCAACATCACTCTGATTCCTACACCAGACAAAGACACTTCAAAGAATGAAAACTACAGACCAATATCTCTAATGAGCCTAGAGGCAAAAATCCTCAATTAAATTCTGGCAAATCAGATACAAAAGCATATCAAAAAAATTGTGCACCATGATCAAGTAGGATTCATCCGTGGGATGCAAGGCTGGTTCAATATACAGAAATCAATAAATGTTATTCATCACATCAATAGACTTAAAAATAAGAACCATATGATCATCTCGATAGATGCAGAAAAAGCATTCGACAAAGTACAGCATCCCTTTATGTTCAAAATTCTAGAAAAACTAGGGATAACAGGAACATACCTCAATATTGTAAAAGCAATCTATGCTAAGTCTCAGGCTAGCATACTTCTGAATGGAGAAAAATTGAAGGCATTCCCCCTAAAATCTGGAACAAGACAGGTATGCCCTCTTTCACCACTTCTGTTCAACATAGTTCTCGAAACACTGGCCAGAGCAATTAGAGAGATGAAAGAAATTAAAGGCATATAAATAGGAAAAGAAGAACTTAAATTATCACTATTGCAGATGACATGATTCTATTCCTAGCAGACCCAAAAGGATCTACAAAGAAACTAATAGAGCAAATAAATGAATTCAGCAAAGTGGCAGGATATAAAATCAACACTCATAAATCAAAGACATTCCTGAATATCAGTGACAAATCCTCTGAAACGGAAATGAGGACAACCACTCCATTCACAATATACTAAAAAAAAAAAATAATAATTGGGAATCAACCTAACAAAAGAGGTGCAAGTTTTATACAAGGAAAACTACAGAAACCTAAAGAGAAAAATAGAGGAAGATATTAGAAGATGTAAAAATGTACCCTGTTCATAGATAGACAGAACTAACATCATCAAAATGGCGATATTACTAAAAGTTCTCTATAGGTTTAGTGCAATGCCAATCAAAACCCAACGGCATTTCTTGTAGAAATAGAGAAAGCAATCATGAAATTCATATGGAAAAATAAAAGACCCAGAATAGCAAAAACAACACTAAGCAGGAAGTGTGAATCAGTCGGTATAGGGATACCAGACTTCAAACTATACTGCAGAACAATAGTAACAAAAATAGCATGGTACTGGTACCAAAACAGGTGGGTGGACCAATGGTACAGAATAAAGGACACAGAAACCAATCCAAAAAATACAACTATCTTACATTTGATAAAGGGGCTAAAAGCATGCAATGGATGAATGATAGCATCTTCAACAAATGGTGCTGGGAAACCTGGAAATCCATATGTAACAAAAAGAAACTGAATCCCTTTCTCTCGCCATGCACAAAAGTTAACTCAAAATGGATCAAGGAGCTTGATATCAAATCAGACATGGTGTCTGATAGAAGACAAAGTTGGCTACGATCGACATACTGTGGGGTCGCCTCCAAATTCCTCAATAGGACACCCATAGCACAAGCGTTAATAACTAGAATCAACACATGGGACTTACTCAAACTAAAAAGGTTTTTTCTCAGCAAAAGAAACAGTAAGAGAGGAAAATAGGGAGCCCACATCCTGGGAACAAATCTTTCCTCCTAACACTTCAGATAGAGCACTAATATCCAGAGTATACAAAGAACTCAAAAAATTAGTCAATAAGATAACAAATAACCCAAACAACAAATGGGCCAAGAACCTGAACAGACACTTCTCAGAGGAGGACATAAAATCAATCAACAAGTACATGAAAAAATGGTCACCATCTCCAGCAGTCAGAGAAATGTGAATCAAAACCACCCTAAGATACCATCTCACTCCAGTAAGATTGGCAGCCATTATGAAGTCAAACAATCACAAGTGCTGGCGAGGATCTGGGGAAACATGTACACTTGTATATTTCTGGTGGGACTGCAAATTGGTGCAGGCAAATGGGAAAGCAGTATGGAGATTTCTTGGAAAGCTGGGAACGGAACCACCATTTGACCCAGTTATTCCCCTTCTCGGTCTAAAACCTAAAGACCTAAAAAGAGCATGCTACAGGGACACTGCTACATCGATGTTCATAGCAGCACAATTCACAATAGCAAGACTGTGGAACCAACCTAGATGCCCTTCAATAGAAGAATGAATGAAAAAAATGTGGCATTTATACACAATGGAGTATTACTCGGCACTAAAAAACGACAGAATCATAGAATTTTCAGGGAAATGGATGGCATTAGAACAGATTATGCTAAGTGAAGCTAGCCAATCCCTAAAAAACAAATGCCAAATGTCTTCTTTGATATAAGGAGAGTAACTAAGAACAGAGTAGGGACGAGGAGCATGAGAAGAAGATTAACATTAAACAGGGATGAGAGGTGGAAGGGAAAGGGAGAGAGAAGAGAAACTGCATGAAAATGGAAGGAGAACCTCAGGGTTATACAAAATTACATACAAGAGGAAGTGAGGGGAAAGGGAAAAATAATACAAGGGGGAGAAATTTATTACTGTATAGGGGGTAGAGAGAGAAGAGGAGAGGAGACTGGAGGGGAGGGGGGATAGTAGAGGATAGGAAAGGCAGCAGAATACAACAGACACTAGTATGGCAATATATGAATCAATGGATGTGTAACTGATGTGATTCTGCAATCTGTATACGGGGCAAAAATGGGAGTTCATAACCCACATAAATCAAAGTGTGAAATATTATTTATCAAGAACTATGTAATGTTTTGAACAACCATATATAAAAATTTAAAAAAAGAGATAACTAAATTCGGTGAATAATGCACGAGAATCCTAATATTTCTACAGTTTAAAATCAATGCCAGTAGATTCCTATGGGACATGATGTGTATTTTGACGTTCATTTTTATTCAACAATGGTACATTACTATTTCATGAGTTTATGCACATCATAGGATATATATTTCATCCACAAATTAGCAAATTTATAGGCATTTGATTGAATTTCAATCGCTTCCTGCTTTACAATATATGCATTCCTCCAGGTTTCCTGAAAGGTCTTTTCATGAGACTTCTTTCCAAACATATTATTTTCGATTTCCATAATCACTTTTGAAGCAAAACTCACACACTGTTCATGATAAACCAAAACACTAATATTACCATTAGATGTATAATTGGTGGGAATGAATGATTGTATATCAATATAAGATTTCCTGTAATTTTCCAGATATCAGTTCAATCCATTATTTAATGTTTGAACAAGTTATATTATTTATTCACAGTATTGTCTATTCATGCTTTATCTCTATATTCATAGACACAGGGTGCACCTCTTTGTACCCCCAATACTAATTTTACGTCTTCAATATATTGTTTCCAGAAATGGTGGACGAAATACTCATGTCACCTGATCTACATATACATTTTTTCACAGTAATATTCTGGACAAATAATGTAATGGTCACGGTTATGATTGCACGAAGGACTAAATGAAAAGTGAACATGGATTACTAAAAACATCTATGTCCAGGTTGCCTAATGCTCTTAACTGTCAATCCTATTGGTGACTACATATTTTTTTCTTCAAAAGATTATGTATTCAAACTCAACCCTGTTGAAAATGTCTAATCCTATCACTCACTTTATACTTTGCCTGATTTCATAATGTCTCTATTGATATCTGCATTTCTACATTTTTTCCCAGCTCATCATAGTGACTGACTCTTCATATGTGCTGACATTTACATTCACTCTCTAACCGAAACCCTATTGTTAAAGAACTTTTGTCCAAATCAAATACTCACTCTTCTTCCTAAACCTACCGACTAGCTTCATAATCTTACTGACTATCCCTTTTTGACTGGATGTTCTCTTCTACATTCAATCATCCAAGGTACAAAGTCCTATGCCATTGTGTATTGAATTAACTGAGACATCTTTGCAGAACATAATTCAAAGCTAATTATCCCAATCAAGGGCTCAATGCCCTTCTGGGCTTCAAATCATACCTAGATTTCTGTTCTCATACTTATATTTAACCTCCATATTCTTTTAAATATCGAAGGTCCCCAACACTATTATTCATCACACAGAATGATTCCTAACACAAATCGAACCTGTTATTAACCCGAAACATACACTGTTCCCTCAATCTCATTTTACAGAAGAGCAGGGACAGAGTTGTTCTTACAATACAGGAAAGAAGGGGACAGTCCACCTGCTGAGAACCTCAAAGGTCCATGCAGAAATGATACCTGGACAAGTTGTAGGCAGGTATAAAGGACCTGAGTGAGCAAAACTCATGTTCCATGGCAAAACACCTGGTCAGGATGAAGGGATGTGTCTTAATCAGCCTCTCTCTTCTTATTGTAGAGAAGACTGACAAAACCAGACCTGTGTGTAGAGCTGTTCCTGGGTGCCTATCGTTGATATTTCATTCTAACTTGTGAAAGTGTCACAGGAAGTAGGGGCCGGCTCCATCTCATGGGACCCTTGGAAGCAACTGTTAGGGAAAAGTGGTTGCCAAGGCAGTGACCTCATTCAGTTCCAAAGAAAGTGACATACCTCATTATTTGGTGATGGAACTCTCTGAACTTGGTATCCAAGAAGCCAGGCACCCAGAGGCAGTCCCAGTTCCAGTCCCAGTGGACTCGCTTGTTTGGATTTTCCAAGGACAAAATCAATCTTTCTTGGTACCTACTGATGTGAGGATGGCCAAATGCCAGAAGAGCTCTGAAGAGGGACCTTTCCTGAGAAAGCAGGTAGTGGCTCACCACGTTTTCCTGACAACTTCACAGAGTTGGCCATGGAAACCAGATCTGAAAGAGGACAGGCCATTTTGGGAGAACATAGTATGGCTCACCAGTCATAGGACACTCCTTCTAATCACAGACATACTTGGGGGAAGGAGCTGCCTTTGTGGGAGTGGGTATGGCTTTGTGGTTCTGTCTCATGTTCTGAGAATAGGTAGGAAAGGCGTTTTTTATTTGTTGTTTTTTTTTTTGTTTTTGGTTTTCAGTGGACTGTTCTAGTAAGTCGTTTGACAAGGCAAGTATTTCCATGTCTGTGTATTCCACTGTGTCCGTTGTTGTAAACATTAGAAAAGAAAATGCATTAATGAATGTGTCCTTTAAAGTATAAATATTCCCAAAATTCATCCTGCCCAATATATGAATGAACTGCAGCTTGTCTTATCGAAGGGAAACACCTGCTATCTTCCCAAGTTAATGTTTTCTTTCTGTATTCTGGCCAGTCTCCAGAATAGGCTCATGGTTTTGTGTCCACGATATGTACCACCTCCAAGCTCTGTGACATGGTCATGTACTGGATAGCTGAAAAGAATGGCGAGCATCTCAGAAAACTCAGATATCAGTGTGACCAAGAAACTCTCAGTGGAGAGACCCTGCTTTGGACCTTTTGCTTAAGTACTGTTTTGTTACACTGAATATCTGGAAGGTCTTTGGTTCAGGGCACCCCGTTGTGAAGCCTGAAGAATATAGTTTTGAAATGGAAATGAATAGGCATCACCTGTGGCTCTTTGCTTAATTGCTTTGGAAATGGATGTGGCTGAATTAGCCTCTTGGCCTTCTTTGTGGCTGTGATTTAGATTCTCAGCACATGATGGATATAAAGAATGATCCCATGTGTGCGTCCAAAACTATAATGGCAAAAAATCAGTCATTGTGGATGAAGTCTCTCGTCTTCCTCTGTTAGGTTCCTGACCTCCATCAAGTGTGAATAGGGATTCTTTGGGTCAAATGAGTTCTTCAAAGCCCTGATGAGGTGCTTGGGTTTTCGCATGACTCCAAATCACATATAGAATCTTTACCTGAAAGTCAGTAGGCCTCAAATTGTAGAAACAGAGCAGTATTAACGGCAGGCTTATTTGATCACTTCTGGTTCACAGGAGGGCTGTCAAGGCCACCCTGACTTTAGGCAAATGAGGGGCAAGCGAGCTTTTTTTGGACACAATCTTGGGCTGTGCCCCTGATGGAAAACTCCAGCCAGAGGTTACGATGAGTGACTATATGGAAGAAGATGAGGGCCATGTGGGAATGTTTTGGTTTTAATTTTGGCCATTTGTTTGGCAGTTGGAAGAAATGACTGGGTCCACTTGGGCTTGAACTTTGGTGTGATTCCCCTTAGAGACTGAGTTGTGAAACTGAACTCAGAGAAGTATTGCCATGAATTTTGTTTCGATTTTAGGATGCCACGCATGTGAGTCGCCCTTGTAAACTGAGATCTAGGGCCAGGGTGGCTTTCCACAGAGCACTGGGAATCTCTGCCAGGATATCACATGATTTTATTCTCAAAGACATGGCAGCCATATTTGAGAGTCGAAAAATACATAGGACTCACATTGTAGACTTTAATGGGCCTGGCATCATGTGACCATTTTGGCACTCTTTCAGAAGCCTTGCCTGTGAGAGTTCTCCAGAGCTTTTATTGAATTGAGCTTCCTCAACATTTAATGGTTACTGAATGAATTGAAAGCCACAGTGCCTCCAACTTCATCCTTGAAAAATGGCTAGATAAATACCATGAAAATTTTGAAATTCCCATGACCAGGTGGCACTGGAGAACCTTTGGATGTCCTATTGCTGATCAAGAGTATACCAGACAGTGCCTTGATTGACTGGGTTTCATTAAAATGGTGTAGTACAGAGATGCCAGTAAGTTAGAGCCTGCTGAGTAGTGGGCCTAGAGCAGTTTTGGGCAGGTGTGTGATAAATCACCAGTGGTAGGGTCATGAGGATCTACCATTGTATTCCAAATGGCATGTTACTTACATGGTGCAGCCAGCAGACCCTTATATGTAAAGGCATCTTGTTATATGGAGAGGTTTCAGGGCAATGTTCAGAATTAGGTTGATATGGACAAGGGGGCAATGGGGCAAGCTATGAGGGATAGAAGCCTGGTTGGTGCATTCTCCTGCATACCCTGGCACACCACACGTGACAGAACTCCCTCCAGCATTGTGTCCCAGTTTAGCTCCTTGTATGTCATGAAGCAAATACCAAACTCCGAGTGCAGTAGCAAAAACACGACAAAAAGTGGACCAGGACCAAATGGCTTCACAGTCCACATGGGGAGAAACTTAGTCCCCAGTGGTCACAGTTTACCTACAAAGAGATAATGCAGCACTGCTGCTCATCTTTATTGGAATATAAGAAGCCATGTCCTCCAGGTCACATAAATGCAGACCCAGCTTTGATGGTCTCACGCAAAGAAGTCAAATCTCCTGACAACAACATATTTTTCAAGTGCCCAACCTCACAGAAAGTTTCTCAAAAAGTTTTTAGGCCAGAAGAGCTCCATGTTTGTGGAGTGTTAACCCAGTCCCTTACTTTTGGAAACTCCTCTACCACCTCCAAGATTGTGAACTCCTGAGCAATTTCATTCCAGATATGTATTCACTGATTTTCTAACTCTTCTCCTCCAATTGTGTCTTAATTGGGGCAAAGGGATTGACAAGGCATTGCTCTGGATGAGAGTGGAAGGATATTTATGCAGCACATATTTGCATACACATTGGATTCATTTTTCAATTTTCCTATTGAAATAGTGAATCCCTGACACTAACCCGAACCTATTAGGCTCAGACTACTCAACCTAATAAAAAGGAGAAAAATAACCCAAACAAATATAAATACAAGCAGTTCAGAGGAGGCATGTTGTATATTTGGACTTGCCTTTTGCATTATATAAGGTAGGAGTTATAAATCTAGTCAATTTTTAATTGAAATAGTTCTCCATGTGTTTTTAAAGGTAACAGATATGTGAATTCTTGTTTCCAATTCTCTGTAGCCATTTCACCCATGTATATTTATATACATATATAGAATCCTACCAGGTATCACATGTACATTTTTGGGAGGTGCCTGACTTGGCAGATACAAATTGTGAGAAGAGTTCACTCCTCTTAAACGCTGTTGGAACTGAAAATTCAACCTACAAGCTTCCTAGTAGAACAACATTATACATAAGCTCATGTTCAGTAAAATAAATATTTTTGCATCTGTGGATGATATATATTTAATGATGAATTTTGTTTGGCATATATATTGCTACTTTTTAATGTCTATTTGTGTTTTTTTTGTATATATACATACACTCTGTAGATTTTTCAAAATATGAAATATGTGTCTTATATACACTGTCTTAATTCATTCATGTTCATGTACTTGGATTTATAATCAACTTTTCACAAGATTATTCTCAGACATATTCATTTAACTGAAATACATGTTTGTTTCCTAGTACTGAAAACTAACTTCAGTGAATGGTGCATACAAATCCTAATAATTCTACAGTAACTAACCCAGTCTAACATCAATGCAAGTAGATTCCTATGGCACATGATATGTAATTTGACGTTCATTTGTATTCAACACTGGTACATTACTATTTCTTCAGGGTTTGCACATCATAGGATATACATTTCATCCACAAGTTCACAAATTTATAGGCATTTGTTTCAACTTTAATCACTTATTGCTTCAGAACACATGTATTATCAGGGTTTCTTGACTGGTCTTTTCATGAGAATTCTTTCCAAACACATTATTTTCAATTTCCATAATCACTATTGAAGCAAAACTCACACACTCTTCATGATAAACCAAAACACTAATATTACCATTTGATGTATAATTGGTCGGAATGAATGATTGTATATCAATATAAGATTTCCTGTAATTTTTCAGATATCAGTTCAATACATAATTTAAATTTGGAACAACTTATATTATTTATTCACATTATGGTCTATTCATGCTTTATCTCTATATTCATAGACACAGGGTACACCTCTTTGTACCCCCAAAACTAATTTTATGTCTTCAATATATTGCTCCCAGAAAAGGTGGTAGAAATACTCATGTCACCTGATCTACATAAACATTTTATCACAGTAATATTCGGAACTAAAAATGTGAAGGTCACACTTAAGACTGTACCAAAGCCAAAAGGGAAATTGTACATGGATTACTAAAACATCCATGTCCAGGTTGCCTAATGCTCTCAAATGTCAATCCTATTGGTGACAACATATTTGTTTCTTCATAAGATTATATATTGAAACTCAACCTTGTAGAAAATGTCTAATCCTATCACTCATTTTATACTTTGCATGATTTCATAATGTCTCTATTGATATCTGCTTTTCTACATATTTTCCCAAGCTCATCATAGTGACTCACTCTTCATATGTGCTGACATTAACATTCACCCTCTAACCAAAACCATATTAGGAAAGAACTTTTGATACAAATCCTATACTCACTCTTCTTCCTAAACCTACCGACTATCTTCTTAATCCTACCTACTATCCCTTTTTGACTGGATGTTCTCTTCTACATTCAATCATCCAAGGTACAAGGTCCTATGCCATTTATTATTGAATTATCTGAGACATCTTTGCAGAACATAATTAAAAGCTAAGTATCCCAGTCAAGGGCCGAATGATTTCTGGCCTTCAAATCTTACTTAGATTTCTGTTTTTGTACATTTATTTCAACTCTATATTCTTATAAATATCGTAGGTACCCAATACCATTATTCATCTCACAGAATGATTCCTAACTGAAATCGAACCTGTTATTAACCCGAAACATACACTGTTCCCTCAATCTCATTTTACAGAAGAGCAGGGAAAGAGTTGTTCTTACAATACAGGAAATTAGGGTACCTTCCACCTGAGAGAACCTCAAAGGTCCATTCAGAAATGATACCTGGAGAAGATTTAGGCAGGTATAAAGGACCTGAGAGAGCAAAAGTCATCTTCCATGGCAAACAACCTGGTCAGGATGAAGGGATGTGTCTGAATCAGCCTCTCTCTTCTTATTGTAGAGAAGATGGACAATACCAGGCCTGGGTGAAGAGCTGTTCCCAGGTTCCTCTGGTTGATATACCATTCTAACTAGTGAAAGTGTCACAAGAAGTAGAGGCCGGCTCCATCTCATGGGACCCTTGGAAGCAACTCTTAGGACAAAGTGTTTGCCAAGGCAGTGACCTCATTCAGTTCCAAAGAAAGTGACATACCTCATTTCCTTGGTGATGGAACTCTCTGAACTTGGTATCCAAGAAGTCAGGCACCCAGAAGCAGTCCCAGTCCCAGTATCAGTGGGCTCACTTGGTTGGATTTAACAAGGACAGAGTCAGTCTTTTTTGGTACCTACTGATGTGAGGAAGGACAAATGGAGGAGAGCTCTGAAGAGGGACCTTTCCTGAGAAAGCAGGTAGTGGCTCACCACTTTTTCCTGACACCTTAACAGAGTTGGCCAAGGAAACCAGATCTGATAGAGGACAGGCCATTTTGGGAGAAGATAGTATGGCCCACAATTCAGAGAACACTTTGGATAGTCACAGACCTACTTGAGGGAAGGAGGTGCCTTTGTGGGAGTGGGTGTGTGTTTGTGGTTCTGTCTCATGTTCTGAGAATACGTAGGAAAGTCGGTTTTTTCGTTTGCAGTGGACTATTTCTAGTAAGTCGTTTGACCAGACTAGTGTTCCTATGTCTGTGTATTTCACTGTGTCCGTTGTTGTAGACATTTGAAAAGATAATGCATTAATATATGTCTAGTCTAGTATAAATCTTCCCATAATTCATCCTGGCCAATTAATGAATGGAATGCAACCTGTCTTATCCATGGGCAACACCTGCTATCTACCTAAGTTCCTGTTTTCTTCCTGAATTCTGGCCATTCTCCAGAATTGGCTCATGGTTTTGTTTCCAAGATATGTACCACCTCCAAGCCCTGTGACATGGCCATGTACTGGATAGCTTAAGAGAATGGCGAGATTCTCAGAAAACTCAGATATCAGTGTGACCAGGAAAGTCTCAGTGGAGAGACCCTACTTTGGATCTTTTGCTTAACTATTGTTCTGTTGCCCTGAATGTCAAATATCAGTGTGACCAGGAAAGTCTCAGAGGAGAGACCCTACTTTGGATCTTTTGCTTAACTATTTTTCTGTTGCCCTGAATGTCTGGAAGGCCTTTGCCTCAGGCCACCCCTCTGTGAAGCCTGAGGAAAACAGTTTTGAAATGGAAATGAATGGGCATCATCTGTGGCTCTTTGCTTAATTGCTTTGGTAAGGGATGTGGCTGAATTAGCCTTTTGGTCTTATGTGTGGCTGTGACTTAGATTCTCAGCTCCTGATGGATCTAAAGAATGATCGCTTGTGTCCATCCAAAACCATAATTGCAAAAAGATCAGTCATTGTGGATGAAGTCACTTGCCTTCCTCTGTTAGGTTCATGACCTCTATCAAGTGAGAATAGAGATTCTTTGGATGAAATGAGTTCTTCCAAGCCCTGCAGTGGTGCTTGGGTTTTCACATGACTCCAAATGAAATAAAGAATCTATATCTGAAAATCAGTAGGGCTCAAATTGGAGAAACAGAGCAGTATTAAAGGCATGCTTATTTTGTCACTCCTGGTTCACAGGAAGGGTGTCCAGGCCACCCTGACTTTAGGCAAATGAGGGGCAAGCGAGCTTATTTTGGAAACTGTCTTTGGCTGCGCCCCTCATAGAAACCTTCGCCAGAGGTGAGGATGAGTCTCTACATGGAAGAGGATTAGTGTCATGTGGAGGTGTTTTGGTTATAATTTTGGTCATTTGTGTGTCGGTTGGAAAAAATGACTGTGTCCACCTGGGCTTGAACTCTGGTGTGATTCCCCTTAGAGACTGAGTTGTGGAACTAAAGTCAGAGAAATATTGCCATGAATTTTGTTGGAATTTTAGTAGGCCATGCATGAGAGTCGCCATTGGAAACTGAGATCTAGGCCCAGGGTGGCTTTCCACAGAGCACTGGGAATCTCCGCCAGGATATAACATGATTTTATTATTAAAGACTTGGCAGGCTGAGTTGAGAGTCAAAACACACATGGGCCTCACCTTGTAGACCTCAATGGGCCTGGCTTTATGTGGCCTCTTTGGGCACTCTTTCAGAAGCCTTGCCTGTGAGAGTTCTTTAGAGCTATCATTGAAATGAGCTTCCTCACCATTTAATGATTCCTGAATGAATTGAAACCCACAGTGACTCCAACTTCATCTTTGAAAAATGGTTAGATAAATACCATGAAATTTTTAAAATTCCCATGACCAGGTGGCACTGGAAAACTTTTGGATGTCTTGTTGCTGATCATGAGTATACCAGACAGTACCTTGATTTACTGGGTTGCATGAAAATGGTTTAGAACAGAGATGCCAGTAAGTTGGATCCTGCTGAGTAGTGGCCCAGAGCAGTGGTGTGCAGGTGTTTGATAAAACATCAGTGGTAGGGCCATGAGGATCTACCATTGGATTCCAAATGGCTTGTGACTGACATGGTGTAGCCAGCAGACCCTTATATGTAAAGGAATCTTGTTATATGGAGAGGTTTCAGGGCAATGTTCTGAATCATGTTGCTATTGTCAAGGGGGCAAGCTACGTGGGATAAAATACTGTTTGGTGCATTCTCCTCCAGACCCTTCCCCCCACACCTGACAGAACTCCTCCAGTACTGTGTCCCATTTGAACTCGTATTTTGTGAAGCAAATACCAACCTCCCAGAGCAGCAGCAAAAACACCACGAAAATTAGAGGATGGCCAAATGGCTTCACAGTCCACACGAAGAGACAATTAGCCCTCAGAGGCCACAGTTTACCTACAAAGAGAGAATTCAGCACTGTTGCCTCATTTCATTGGAAAGTAAGTAACCATGTCATCCAGATCACATAGATGCAGACCCAGCTTTGATGGTCTCACTACAAAGTAAGCTAAAGCTCCTGACAACAGCATATATTTCAAGTGCTCAACCTCAGAGGCAGATCCTCAAAAATATTTAGGCCAGCAGAGCTCGAGGTTTGTGGAGTGTTTACCCTGTCCATTACTTTTAGAAACTCCTCTACCAACTCCAATGATGTGAAATCGGGAGCATTTTCCAATCCAGATAGGTATTCACAAATTTTTTAACTCTTCTACACTAATTGTGTTTTTCTTGAGGTGAAGGTAATGTCAAGGCATTGTTCTGGATGAGAGTGGAAAGTTTTTTCTGTAGCATATGTTTGCATACACATTGGATTTAATTTCCTGTTTTCGATTCAAAATACTGAATCCCTGACACTAACCCATACCCTACCAGACTCTGACTACTAATCCTAATATGATGGAGAAAAATAACCCAAACAGAATAGAAATACAAGTAGTTCAGAGGAGGCATGGTGTATAGTTGGACTTCCCTTCTGCATGATACAGAGTAGGAGTTATAAATCTAGTCAATTGTTTGTTGAAATAGTTCTCCATGTATTTTTAAAGTTAACAAACATGTGAATTCCTGTCTCCCTTTCTCTGTAGCCTATTCAGCATGTGTATTTTAATATGGACATATACAATCCTACCTGGTACCACACGTTTGTTCTTGTGATTTGGCTTACTTGGCAGATACAAATTGTGAGACGAAATCACTCCTACTAAACCCTGTTGGTACTGAATATTGAAACAATGGGTGAGCTTCCTAGTTGAACAACATTATACATAAATCCATGTTCAGTAAAATGAATATTTTTGGATCTGTGGATGATATATATTTTATGATGAATTTTGATTGACATATATTGCTACTTTTTTTGTCTGTGTGTACTCTCCAGATTTTTCTAAATATGAAATATATGTGTCTTATGTACACTCCCTAAATTCATTCATGTTCATGTATGTGGATTTATAATCAACTATTCACAAGATTATTCTCAGAAATATTCATCCACCTGAAATTTGCCTAATGCTCTCAAATGTCAATCCTATTGGTGACTACATATTTGTTTCTTCCTAAATTATGTATTCAAACTCAACCCTGTTCAAAATGTCTAATCCTATCACTCACTTTATACTTTGCCTTATTTTGTAATGTCTCTATTTATATCTGCTTTACTTCATGTTTTCCCCAGTTCATCATTGTGACTGACTCTTCACCTGTGCTAACTTTAACAATCACTCTGTAACCGAAACCCTGTAGCTAACGAACTTTTGTTCCAAATCCTATACTCACACTTCTTCCTAAACGTACTATCTTCCTATTTCTATCAACAATCCCTTTTTGACTGGATGTTCTCTTCTACTTTCAATCATTATATTAAATGTCGGGCGAGCTTCGCAGGAGGAAACCACCAACAGACTATCTCATGCAACAGCAAAGGGTTTATTGAGTGTCCAGCATGCTGGTGCTCAGAGCTCACTTGAATAGAGCAGATAGCCCTGAGAATCGCTTAAGTAGAGCTTATATACTTTACCTGGAGAGGGCAGGGAGGAAAGTTTATTGATGGATCAGGGCGAGTGGGCGATTTGCGTGCAACTGCGTGAGGGAGCACATTCTGCAGTTGGGCAGTTGGGGACAGCACATACTGGGAACAAGATTTGCAAGCATTTCTCAAGATTTCAACAGTGTTTTGTTAAGCATACAGAAAAACAGGAAGTGACAAGTACCTATTTTATTAACCTTTTATTCCCCACTTCTTCTTCTGGCTACTTTTAATCATAAAAATGATCATTGGGGGGTGTCACATTCTATGTATACTAGTGGGGTATTACCATAAGTTTAACTCGTCCAATTTGAGCCTGGAGAAAAGAAATTACACGGTTGAGAAAACAGGGTTTAATAGTTAGCAATAATATGAGGATTATTATTGGACCGGCCAGGGTTGATAAAAACGTAGTTAACCAGGAAGACTGTGTGAACCAAGACTCAAACCACCTTTTTTGGGCCTCTCTGTCTCTTTGATGCTTTTCAAGGAATCTTTTTAATTTACTCTTAGATTTTATTACAACTCCAGTATGCTCGGCATACAAACAACTTTCTTCTCTCAATGCAGCACAGAGGCCCCTTCTCTCATGACAAGGAGGTCCAACCCTCGAGTGGTCTGAAAAACAACTTCAGAGAGAGAGGTAAAAGACTCATGCAAAGCTCTGATGGAGGTTTCTAATATCTTAGTTTTGGTCTATTGCTGTCATTTGTTGGGTCATTTGTTGAGTCCCATGGACAAAGGCAGTGGTTCCCGTGGCCACCAGTGCAGCAATTTCTATTCCTAATATGATGGCTAAGTTGAGGGATATATATTTTCAGTGGAACCGGGTTGAATGCCCCCCTATTTGATCTTCAAATGAACCTGCATTGTGATAGAGCACTCTGGGAAACATCTGCACGATTACACAATTAATCACATCTGTTGACCATTTTATGAAAACATTAACAATGTTTAAGTATATAGAATCATGCTGTAGTAGGGACGGACAAGGCAACTCACCTAAGATAGCACTGAAGACAGGGAAACAGTCCTATTTGGTGGCAACCAGATTCAGAGGGCATTGATTCTGTTGTAATCAAGTAATCCTCTGAAACCCAAGTTTAGGTAGTTTCAGAATTTTGTACCCAACATGTAATGGAAGGGGCTCAGAAGTTCACAGTCTGCAGAAGTTGAAAAAAGCAGTTTTGTTTCTGTTTTTTCCTCGGTTCTGGGCAAGTTAACTTTTCAAGGACACCTGGGAGGGAAAGAGCTTTTTCTTCCCTTTCTTATTTTCCCATTTCCAGCTGTTACCACGGAGCCCAGTTGCTAACTTCGTTAACTTAGAAATGTAGCCATCTCTGTGAAGCCCCATGTCAAGGCCAGAGGCCTTGTTCACATATTTTTGTGAAAAACTAGTAAGGGGGTGTCTTGATTAGGAGTGCTAATTTTTTTAGCCAGTGGCCAAGTAGAACAGGGCAACATAAAAATAGGAAGTTTAACTACATTGAACTTTTTTATAGGGACTCTTTTGCTGAAAGTCCTAAAGTCAGCCATGGTGAAGACTTCTGGAGAAGGTCAGTTAAAGACTTTTCTGTGGGCCTGGTACAGAGGGGAAAGACGGAGAAGGTGGGGCTGAGAGCAGCTCAGAGTATCTGAGAATGAGAAAAGAGAGATGTAAAAAAATAATTGGAAAGTGGTTCGGAATTTTCCTAGCAACAAATATTTGAGCAGTAGAACAGGTAGCGCAAAGAAGAAGATGGTTGTGAGTATCCCAAAACACATGTTAGGGACTTTAAATTCTTAGTAAACTGTTTTCAGTGATGACAAAGCAACTTTAAAGGCCATTTTCATTACATCTTGGATATGGGTCTGAGGGCTCTCCTCAGCTGGTTTGAGCTTTGGGTTAGTTGGTAAGAGGACCTGGTGGGACCCGGTGTGGGCACTGACAGGAGAAGAGAGGAGTGAGTGGGTGGAGGGGTACCTCAGTACCTGCTACGTCAGCAAGGGGGCAATGGTCTGAGAACCAGCAGAGATTTGGATTTTTGATCTAATAATTGTAGTGGAGAAATCAGGTTGCTGAGGTGGGAGTGACAGCAGAGACTCTGGAGCAGAAGGCTGAAGGTGAGGATCTATTGGGTAAGCATAGTTCAGGATGTGAGCGAAGAAGGGAAAAGGCCTCTACATAGTGGAATCTCCTTTTACCCTTTTGAGCACCAGCAGATGTTAAAAAGGTCACACAGGATTTGAGGATCTAGAGTCCCCTCTGGTTGCCATCAGTTTTTGTTTTCTAATTCGTAATATGGCCAATGCTGTGTACTGAATTTAATGCGGAGTTTGGGTTCCATCAGGCAGCCCCTGTATGCTCACATCCCCATGACTTACAGAAGAAGTCGGCTTTTCCCCCACATAGCCATGGCTGTTTATGGCTTTGACAGTCGGCCGGGTAAACACAGTAATCTAGGCTAGCCAACCTGCATCTGGCTCGTGTGTCCCTACATCCATAATGTTTGTTTCCATTATCTATGGTAAGGAAGGGATTTAATGGAATTTTAGTGGGATCCTCTTCATCAGGGATATCCCATTAGGAAAGACCTATAGCCAGCTGACAAATGTCTGGGTGGAGAGATGGTCACCAGGTCCCTAAGTGGGCTGTATGCGAGATAGATTATACTTCATTTCCAGTAGAATTTGTGATCAGCCAACGCTGCTGAACGGGCTGATGAGGGTTAGGACTACTTGTGGCTGAGGGGAGAGTCTATAGGCTTATCCACATGGTGAATATGCAATTTGAAAGTGTTACCAGTCTTTTCCAGTTTCCAGCCAGAGTGTGGACAGGGCGCAGGCTTGAGATGAGAGGCATGGATCCAGGAAGTGATTCCGTCTACCTTTACCACTGCAGATGTTATAAGTACCACCTGGTATGGTCCTTTCCAGTGGGGTTCCAGGGATGACACCTGATATCATCTTATGTAGATGAATCTCTTACTTGATATCGATGTGGAGTCCCCTCGTCCCCAGTTTGGTAGGCAGTGGCCAGCTTTTTCCACAGGTATCACTGAGATCTTTCAAGAGCTTTAAGTCTGTCAAGCAAGGGGGTGTGAAAGGGATCGTTAGGTCTTAGAGTTGGGTTTTGGTCCATTACTGGAGGAGAGGCACCCTAGATATTCACAGGTGGTGTGGTTACTCAAAGAAACAGAGGGCGTATTTCTTGCACGAAACATTGTATAAGGCATGAGCATAGTCCAATCATTTATGCTGGTCTCTAAGCTTAATTTTGTTGAGGTCTCTTTAATGGTTCTATTCATTCTTTCTACCTGTCCTGAACTCTAGGGTCTGTAAGCACAATAAAACTTCCAATGAATCCCCAGGTTCCTGGCTAACCCCTGACTTACTTGGGCCACGAACGCCGGTGCATTATCAGACCGTATTACCTTTGGCAGGCCGTATCTTTGAAAAATGTCTTTCAGGATCTGCTTGACCACCATTTGCACTGTTTCTTTTTTTTTTCTTTTAGTGGGGAAGGCTTCAATCCATCCTCAAAATGTATCTACAAAGACTAGAAGATATTTATGTCCATACCTTGCTGGCTTAATTTCAGTAAAGTCAACTGCCCAGAATTGTCCTGGTCTGGTTCCTCGTAGGTGCTTTCCTGCAGGAAGCTTGGAAGGATAAGCATTTACCAATTGATGGACTCGACAGGCTTTTTTTACCCATTTAGTTATTTCTTTTTGCTGTGAGTCAGTTAGTGGAAAACTCTGTTCTTGAAACTTCAGAAATACCTGCAGTTTCTTTGAACCAAGGTGAGTGAGTTGATGTGCATTTTCTACTGACATATTTAGAGCTGTGACTATAGGAGTTTTTAGTGAAGGATTTAGAAATTCCACTTGGGGGCCTTCAGGGTTAAAAGTTATTTTGGCCCGGTACTTGGTGAGCAGATCTCTGCCCATCAATGGGGCCAGGCATTCTGTGATTACTAGGAAGGATTGATGGATTTTCCTTTTCCCAGGTCTATGGTCCTCTTAGTTGTCCAAGCCCGATACTTACTGCCATTTGCCCCTTGAACTAGAGACCTTTTATTTGATAGATGGCCCAATGGGGCCTTGAGGGCTGAGTATATTGCCCCTGTATCCACTTCAAAGTTTACTGGGGTCCCCTACACTTCAAAAGTTACCCTGAGCTCCGGGAGGGGATGTTAGCCCCGACTTTTGGAGTCATCCTCAAGAGTCAGAATGGCTGGCAGGAGTGGCTGTCTCTTTCTAGGGAACTCTTTGGCCCAGTGTCCTTTTTTTTTACAGTAGGCACAGTGATCTGAGGCAAGGAGTGGCCTCTGGCGTGGGCCCAGGTATCCCTTCCTGTCTCCCTGTTTCTTAATTTCTGGCCCTTTTGTTGTTGTGACCAGGACCTTAGTCAACGCCTTATTCTGTCTTTTGTTTCTTTTATCCTCACTTTGCTTCATTCTCTTCCTCAGTTTCTCTCTTAAGGTATATTTTCTTGGCTTCTCTGACTAAATCTCTCAAAGTCATATCTTGTAATCCATCTAAGCATTGTAACTTTCTTTTAATATCCAGGGCAGCTTGCCCAATAAAGGCCATCATGACAGATGCCTTTTGATCCTCTGCCTGAGGATCGAAAGGAGTATATCTCCTACTTGCCTCCATAATTCTCTCTAGAAACATAGAGGGAGATTCATCAGGCCTTTGAATAATCTCTATTACCTTGGCCAAATTAGTAGGTCGCCTAGTGGCCACTTGGATGCCCACTATTAGAACCTGGCGATAAGTGGACAGATGCTTTCTAACTTCAATGGTGTTGGTGTCCCAGTTGGGTTGTTTCAAAGGAAAACCAGCTTTGATTAAGTTGGGAAGATGTATCACTCTCCAATCTGGTCGGAGGACATTTTTTTATAGCTTCCAGGAAGATTCTCTTTTGTTCCTCTGTCGTGAAGAGAGTCCCTAGGAATTGTTGACAGTCATCCCAAGTAGGCAAATGTGAAAATATCAATGACTCAACCAGACCTGTGAGCCCTGTGGGGTCCTCGGAAAAAGGGGGATTGTTATATTTCCAGTTATATAGGTCGGAAGAGGAGAAAGGCCAATATTTGTAGGCTTGCATTTTCCCCCCATGGCCTTCGTCAATCAATGGTCTGTAGAGACATAGTGGGAGCATCACAGGAGTTCCAGGGTTTTCAATCATTCACCACCATCAAGTTTCCTTAGCTGGGCTAGCTTCCTCCTGCGGAGGAGGGGCTGTGTGTGCTGCGGGGGAGTTATCTGGAGGGCGCTGGGCCAGCTTATATTCCTCCAGTGGTAGAGAGGCTGAGTCAGCTGCAGGGGAATCACTTAGAGGGTGTTGGTGGTTGGGGGACGAAGGCAGGGTATAATAAGGGGGAAGAGAGTCCAGAAGAGTCAAATCTTTTGACTCAGGGATTACAAAGGGTGGAGGAGGAGGAGGAGCAGAGGGTTTGAGAGATCATGGGGGAAGAAGTAGGAGCAGGGGAAGTGACAAAGAAAGGCTTCACCCATTGAGGAGGAGATTTGCAGAGGTCCAGCAAAGTTAAGATATATGGCTGTTGATCCGGATGGCTATGTGTGCCCGGGTGAAAGACAATATCTCTGACTTCTTAAATTAGTGGGAAGTAGAAAGATCCTTCTAGGGGCCATCCAAATTCAAAGGTGGGCCATTTTGAGGCACAGAGATTCTGAAAGGTCCAGCGTTGAACTAAAAAAGAAAGATTCTGAGCCCTTAAGCGGACTTTGGTCCAGTGATCAAGGGTCAGGGACAGGGGCATTGAAGTGCTGTGTCCCATAATGAAAGATACACAAAGAGTGAATGCAAGACACACGACACAGACAAGACAAGACAATAAAGACATTCAATGGACATCCAAAACTGAGACCAGGACTGAGTAGCCAGCAAAACCCAATGGGCTGGCAATTCCGAATCAGATACAAAATATTACTGAGTCGAAGAGACTATTGTTCCTCGATTTCCCGAGTCTTTGGGAAGTTCCCCAGGGACGTGGCCTGTGGCTCTGTGACACGTCTGTCAGCCACCATCGGAGAGAACTCACGCTCTTCATCGACAGCCATTTTGCCCAGCACTAACCTTAACACTGAAACAAGAAAGAGGTGCCTTACTTAACCCAAGAGGAACCCGTTAGGGTCTTTTGTCCGCCGCTGCCAAAACTCGGTGGAATCTCCATATGTAAAGGTCGGGTGAGCATGGAAGGAAGAGACCACTAACAGACTGTCTTATCCAACAGCAAAGGGTTTATTCTGGGTCCAGCATGCTGGGGCTCGGAGCTCACTTGAATAGAGCAGAGAGCCCTGAGAACAGTTTAAGCAGAACATATATATTTTCCTTGGAGAGGGCAGGGAGGGAAGTATACTGATGGGTCAGGGCGAGTGGTCGGTTTGCATGCAACCGGGTGAGGGAGTACATTCTACACTTTGGCAGTTGGGGACAGCACATTCTGGGAACAAGATTATCAAACAGTTCTCAAGATTTCAACAGTGTTTTGCTAAGCATACAGAAAAACAGTAAGTGACAAGTACCTATTTTATTAACCTTTCACTACCGACTATCCTTTTTGACTGGATGTTCTCTTCTACATTCTATGATCCAAAGTACAAGCTCCTATGCCATTGTATATCAATTTTTTCAAAGCTAAGTATCCCAATCAAGGGCCCAGTGCCCTTCTGGGCTTCAAATGTTACTTAGATTTCTGTTTTTATACATATATTTCACCTATATATTTTTATACATATTGCAGGTTCCCAATACCATTATTTATTCAGCATAATGATTCCTAACCCAAATCAAACATGTTATTAACCCTAACCATACATGGTTCCCTCAATCTAACGTTACAGAAGAGCAGGGACAGAGTTGGTGTTACAATACAGGAATATAGGGAATCTTCCACCTGCTGATAACCTCAAAGGTCCATGCAGATATAATCTCTGGAGAAGATGTAGGCAACTCTGAAGGACCTGAGAGTGCAAAAGTCATCTTCCATGGAAAACAAACTGGTCAGGGTGAAGGGTTCTGTCTGAATCAGCCTCTCCATTCTTAATGTAGAGAAGATGGACCAAATGATACCTGTGTGGAGAGCTGCTCCTGGGTGCCTATGGGTGATATACCATTCTAACTTGTGAAAGGGTCACAGGAAGCAGGGGCAGCCTCCATCTCATGGGAAGCTTGGAAGCAACTCTTAGGACAGATTGGTTGCCAAGGCAGTGAACTCATTCAGTTCCTGACGGAAGTGACCTCACCTCACTTCCTTGGTGATGGAACTCTGTGAACTTGCGATCCAGGAAGCCAGTCAAACATTGACAGCCCCAGTCCCAGTCTCAGTGGTTTTACTTTTTGAATTTCCCAAGGACAGAGTCAGTCTTTCTTGGTACCTATTGATGTTAGGATGGCCAAATGGCAGGAAAACTCTGAAGAGGGGCCTTTCCTGAGAAAACAGTTAGTGGCTCACTGCTGGCTCCTGACAACTTCAGAGACTTGGCAAAGGACACAAAATCTGAGACAGGACAGGCCATTTTGGGGGAACCTAGAATGGCCCACAGTCAGAGGACACTCCAAATAGTCACAACCTACTTGGAGGAAAGAGGTGCCTTTGTGGGTGTGGGTGTGGGTTTGTGGTTTTGGCTCATGTTCTGAGAAGAGGTAGGAAATGAGGTTTGTTTGGTTTGGGGGGAATTGTTTCTAGTAAGTCATTTGACAATGCGAGTGTTTCTGTGTCGCTGTATCCCACTGTGTCCGTGAATGTAGATATTAGAAAAGAGAAAGCATCAATGGATGTGTCCTGTCTTTTAGAAAGCTTACCAGCATTCATGCTGCCCAATTTATAAATAGAATGCGGCTTGCCATAATGATGGGCAACACCTACGATCTTCCTAAGTTCCTGTTTTCTTCCAGAAATCTGGTCACTCTCCATAATAGGCTTATGGTTTTGTATCCAAGATATGTACCACCTCCATGCTCTGTGACATGGCCATGTACTGAATAACTGAAGTGAATGGCGAGCATCTCAGAAAACTCACATACCAGTGTGACCTGTAAAGTCTCATTGGAGAAACCCTGCTTTGGGCCTTTTGCTTACCTATTGTTCTGTTTCCCTGAATGTCAGGAAGGTCTTTGCCTAAGGAAAACGCTTTGTGAAGTCTGAAGAAAACCGTTTTCAAATAAAAAAGAATGGGCATCAGCTGTGGCTCTTTGCTTAATTGCTTTGCAAAGAGATGTGTCTGAATCAGCGTCTTGGCCCTGTGTTAGGCTGTAGCTTAGATTCTCAGCAACTGATGGATCTAAAGAAAGATCCCATGTGTGCATCCAAAACCAAAATAGCAAAAGAGCAGTCATTGTGGATGAAGTCTTTCGCCTTCTTCTGTAAGGTTTCTGACATCAATCAAGTGAGAATAGGGATCCTTTAGGTCAAATGAGTTCTTCAATTCCCTGCAGAGGCTAGCACATAGGTGGTTGGGTTTTCTCATGACTCCAATTCACATAAAGAATCTAAACCCCACAGTCAGTAGGTCTCAAATTTGAGAAGTGGATCAGTATTAACGGCAGGCCTATTTGATCACTCCTGGTTCACAGGAAGGGTGTCCAGGTCACTCAGAATTTAGGTAAATGAGGGGCAAGAAAGCGTATTTTGGACACTGTCTTGGGCTGCATTCCTCATGGAAATCTACAGTCAGAGGTTATGATGAGTGTCTATATGGAAGAAGGTGAGGGCCATGTGGGAGTGTTTTGGTATTAATTGTGGTTATTTTTGTGGCAGTTGAAAGGGATGACTGAGTCCACCTGAGTTTGAACTCTGGTGTGATTCCCTTAGAGACTGAGTACAGGAACTGAACTTAGAGAAGTATTGCCATGAATTGAGTTGGGATTTCAGAAGGCCAAGCATGAGAGTCACCCTTGGAAACTGAGATCTAGGCCCAGGGTGGCTTTCCAGAGACCACTGGGAATCTCAGGCTTGATATCACATGATTTTATTCTTAACGACTTGGCAGTCTTAGTTGAGAGTCAAAACACACATGGACGTTACATTGTAGACCTCAATGGGCCTGGATTTATGTGACCCTTTGGCCAATCTTTGGGAAACCTTGCCTGTGAGAGTTCTCCAGAACTTCATTTGAAATGAACTTCCACAACATTTAATGGTCCCTGAATAAATTGAAACCCACATGCTGCCAACTTCATCCTTGAAAAATTGCTAGATAAATACCATGAAATTTTTGAAATTCCCATGACCAGATGGCACTGGAGAAACTTTGGTTGTCCTGTTGCTGAACATGATTATGCAGGACAGTGACTTGATTGACTGAGTTTCATGAAAATGGTGTATAACAGAGATTCCAGGAAGTTGGACCCTGCTGAGTAGTGGGCCTAGTGCAGTGATGGGCAGGTGTGTGATAAAAAAAACATCTGTGGTGGGGCCATGTGGATCTGCCATTGGCTTCCAATTGGCTTGTGACTGACATGATGCATCCAGCAGACGCTTCTATGTAAAGGTATCTTGTTATATGGAGAGGTTTCAGGCCAATGTTCAGAATCCGGTTGCTATGGTCAAGGAGGCAAGCTATGTGGAATAGAAGCCTGGTTGGTACATTCTTCTGCAGACCCTGACTCACCACAGGTGACAGAACTCCCTCCAGCACTTTGTCCCAGGTAAATTCCTTGTAATTCGTGAAGCAAATACGAAATTCCCAGTGCAGCAGCAAGCAACACCAGGAAAACTGGAGGATGACCAAATGGCTTCAGAGTCCACAAGAGTAGACTATTAGCCCCCAGTGGCCACAGTTTACCTACAAACAGAAAATTAAATACAGCTTCCTCATGTTTATTGGAAAATAAGAAATCATGTATTCCAGGTCACATAGAAGCATACCCAGATTTGATGGTCTCACTACAAAGGAAGCTGAATCTCCTGACTACAACATATATTTCAAGTGCCCAACCTCAGAGGCAGTTCCTCAAGAAGTCTTTAGTCCAGCAGAGCTCCATGTTTGTGGAGTGTTTACCCTGTCCCTTACTTTTGGAATCTCCTCTACCACCTCCAAGTTTGTGAACTCGTGAGCATATTTGATTCCAGATATGTATTCACAGATTTTCTAACTCTTCTCCTCTAATTGTGTCTAACTTGGGGCCAAGGTAATCTCAAGGCATTGTTATGGATGAGAGAGGGAAAATACTTTTGTAGCATATATTTGCATAAACATTGGAATCATTTTCCAAATTTTCATTCAAAATACTGAATCCCTGACACAAACCCATGCCAACTAGACTCTGACTACTAATTCTAATATGATGGAGAAAATTAACCCAAACAGAATAGAAATACAAGCAGTTCAGAGGAGGAATGGTGTATCATTGGAATTGCCTTTTGCATTATATAGGGTAGGAGTTATAAATCTAGTCAATTTTTTGTTGAAATGGTTCTCCATGTGTTTTTAAAGTTAACAAATATGTGAATTCCTGTCTACCTTTCTCTGTATCCTATTCAGCACATGTAATTTTATATGCACATATAGAATCCTACCTGGTACCACACGTACATTCTTGTGAGGTGGCTGACTTGGCAGACACAAATTGTGAGAAGAGATCACTCCTCCTAAACACTGTTGAAACTGAAAATTCAAACTATTGATGAGCTTCCTAGTACAATAAAATTATACATGAATCCATGTTCAGTAAAACAAATTTATTTGGATCTGTGGATGACATATATTTCGTGGTGAATTTCAATTGGGATATATTGCTACTTTTTAATGTCTGTTTGTGTGCGTGCGTGTGTGTGTGTGTGTGTGTGTGTGTGTGTGTGTGTATGTTTATATATATATACACACACACTCTACAGATTTTTCAAAATATGAAATATATGTGTCTTATTATACACTCCGTAAATTCATTCATATTCATGTATGTGGATTAATAATCAACTTTTCACAAGATTATTCTGAGAAATATTCATCCACCTGAACTACATATTTGATTCCTATTACTGAAAACTAACAGTAAATGGTGCATACAAATCCTAATATTTCTGCAGTAACTGACACAGTTTTATATCAATGCAAGTAGATTCCTATGGGACGTGATGTGTATTTTGTCATTCATTTTTATTCAATACTGGTACATTTCTTTTTCTTCAGTTAATGCACATGATAGGATATATATTTAATTCACTAGTTCAGAAATTTATAGGCATTTTGTTTTACTTTTCATCACTTCCTAATTCAGAAAACATGTTTTCCACAGGGTTTCATGACTGGTCTTTTCATGAGACTTCTTTCACAAAATGCAAAGGTCACACTTATGTTTGTACCGAAGTCTAAATGGAAAGTGAGTATGGATTACTAAAAACATCTATGTCCAGGTTGCCTAATGCTATCAAATGTCAATTTTATTGGTGACTACATATTTGTTTCTTCCTAAGATTATATATTCAACCTCAACACTGTTGAAAATACCTGATCCTATCACGTACTTTATACTTTGCCTGATTTCCTAATGTCTCTATTGATATATGGTTTCCTACATACTTTCCAGAGTTCATCAATGTGACTGGCTCTTCACATGTGTTGATATTTACATTCATTCTCTACCCGAAACCCTACTGTTATAGAACGTTTGGTTCAAATCCTATACTCACTCTGCTTTCTAAACCTATGAATATCTTCCTAATCCTACTGACTATCCTTCTGACTGGATGTTCTTTTTGACATTCAATCATCCAAGGTACAAGGTCCTATGCCATTGTATATCAATTTATCTGAGACATCTGTGCAGAATATAATTCAAAGCTGAGTATTTCAATCAAGGGCCCAATGCACTTCTGGGCGTCAAATCTTACCTAGATTTCTGTGTTCATACTTATATTTCACCTATATATTCTTGTAAATATCGCAGGTTCCCAAAACCTTTATTCATTGCACAGAATGATTCCTAAGCCAAATCAAACTTGTTAATAACCCTAAGCATACACTGTTCCATCAATCTATCTTTACAGTAGAGCAGGGACAGAGTTGGTCTTACAATACAGGTATGTAGGGGATCTTCCACCTGCTGAAATCCTCAAAGGTCCATGCAGAAATGATCCCTGGAGAAGACTTAGGCAGCTATGAAGGACCTGAGAGCACAAAATCATCTTCCATGGCAAAAAAACCGGTCAGGATGAAGTATTGTGTCTGAATCAGTCGCTCTGTTCTTAATGTAGAGAAGATGGACAAAACCAGGCCTGTGTGGAGAGCTGTTCCATGGTGCCTGTGGTTGATATACCATTCTAACTTATGACTGAGTCAGAGAAAGTAGGGGCAGCCTCCATCTCATGGGACCCTTGTAAACAACTGTTAGGACAAAGTGGTTGCCAAGGTATTGACCTCATTCAGTTCCTGAAGGAAGTGACCTACCTCACTTCCTTGGTGATGGAACTCTCTGAACTTGGGATCCAGGAAGCCAGCCACCCAGAGCCAGTGCCAGTCCCATTCCCAGTGGGCACACTTGTTTGAATTTTCCAAGGACAGAGTCAGTCTTTCTTGGTACCTCCTGATGTGAGGATGACCAAATGCTAGGAGAACTCTGAAGAGGGGCCTTTCCTGAGGAAGCAGGTAGTGGCTCATTGCTGGCTCCTGACAACTTAACAGAGTTGGCAAAAGGGACCTGATCTGATAAAGGACAGGCCATTTTGGGGGAACATAGTATGGTCCACCAGTCAGAGGACACTCCGGATAGTCACAGACCTTGTTGTGGGAATGAGGTGCCTTAGTGGGTGTGGGTGTGAGTTCGTGGTTTTGTCTCATGTTCTGAGAATAGGTAGCAAAGGTTGTTTGTTTGGTTTGGAGTCGACTGTTTCTAGTAAGTCATTTGAGAAGGCGAGTTTTTCTATGTCTGTGTATCCACTGTGTCCGTGGTTGTAGTTATTAGAAAAGCGAATACATCAATGGAGGTGTCCTGACTAGTAGGAAACTTCCAGGCATTTATTCTGCCCTTTTTATGAATGGACTGCGGCTTGCCTTATGGATAGACAACACCTACTATCTTCCTAAGTTCCTGTTCACCTCCTGATTTCTGGCCTCTCTCCAGAATAGGCTCATGGTTTTGTGTCCAAGATATGAACCACCTCCAAACTCTGTGACATAGACATGTACTGGATAGCTGAAGGGAATGGGAACATCTCAGAAACCTCAGAGATCAGTGTAACCAGAAAAGTCTCAGTGGAGAAACCCTGCTTTGGGCAATTTGCTTACCTATGGTTCCCTTGCCCTGAATGTTAGGAATGTCTTTGCCTCAGGCCACCCCTTTGTGGAGCCTGAAGAAAACAGTTTTCAAATTAAAATGAATGGGCATCACCTGTGGCTCTTTGCTAAATTACTTTGGAAAGGGATGTGTCTGAATCAGCCTCTTGGCCCTGTGTGAGGTTGTGGCTTTGATTCTCAGAACCTGATAGATCTAAAGAAAAATCCCATGTGTGCATCCAAAACCAAAATTGCCAAAAGAGCAGTCATTGCTGATGAAGTCTTTCGCCTCCCTCTGTAAGTTTCCTGACCTCTATCAAGTGAGAATAGGGAAGATACACCAAGTCAATTGATGGCTCCTATTGGAAAAATTCTATCACTGATGACAGCATCAGCATAAGTACCCCAACACTGCCACAATTCGCTGCACCAGCAGATAGTTCACAATGCATACAAGTGAGTTCACAATGCATACAAGTGATACATAATCCAGGCAAGTTCTACAAGCAGTTCAGTGATGGCTATTGCAGAATCTGTAGATTGATTTTATCTTTGTCTTCACCGGCACTGGGATGAAGATAGGAATTCTGGCAATAATGGCTAAAGAAAAATTCTGTAACATTCCTGAAGGCACTAAAAGAAAACAATTTTCTTAACAATTTACGTTATCTTGAAGAGAATAATTAAATATAATGAAAAGGAAAAGTGAAAGTAAACAAACACGTCTGTTAACCTCCTATTTTTTCACATATTAAAACAATCCTGAACAGTTGTTTACCCAATTTAAATTAAACAATTTAATTCACGTGAATAAAAAAAATGGATATATTATTTCATTAGCACTCATCATATGTGATATATGGACATACGCACATTCAAATATATAACACAAAACACAAGTGTGCACACATAATAAATACATACAACACATAATATAATAGTAAAGGCCTTATAACATTTTACATGTGAAATCATCATTGCAATGTTTAAAAACTCTACAGTCAAAAAATAGAACTGATAAGCAAAACATTAACCTAGGTCTGTATGAGCTCAAAAAAACAAAAGAGAACTTCATGATTTGAGAAAGGGCAATAATAAAATAGATATTGAAAAAAGCATCCCTGTTCTGTCACAGATGTAAGGATAGCCAAACTGGAGTTTTGGATATCAGCTGTTATGGATTTGAGCCAAATCATCTTATTTTGGTCTATCGAAATCGCTTCAGTTAATCTCTCTGGAATCCAAATCGGCTGCTGTTCTCCCTGTGGAAACACATAAACAGACCCCCGACTCCAGGCAATCACTGGGTCGGGATCTTAGTTAATCTCTCTGGAATCCAAATCGGCTGCTGTTCTTCCTGTGGAAACCCACAAACAGACCTCCAACTCCAGAAAATTAATGGGTCAGGACCTTTCCATTGTCCTGTTAGAATATCCTTCCAAAGTACCTCGGGCTTATACACATTTTTTGGACACTTATGCCTTTCTGCAGCACTAAGTCCTGAAAATCCAAATTTAAAAAGTTTAGAGTAAAAAGGGTTATTTTAAGTTTATCTTTGGGGAATTTATATCCCTTCCCAATTCTGTCTTCTTACTTTAATGAGTACATTTTAATAGTGTGATGAGCTCTTACAACTATGGCTTGTCCCTGTGGATTGTATGGGTTTCCTGATATATGAGTAATGCCAAATGATGAGCAAAATGGTTTAAAAGAGGTAGAAGTATAACCGGGGGCATTATCAGTTTTTAACTGCTTTGGAATGACCACAGTGGCAAAATTTTGTAAGCAATGAGCTATAACATCTTTAGTTTTTTTCCCCCATGAAGGGAGCCCATCAAAAATCCAGAAGAAGTATCAACTGTAACATGCAAATATTTTAATTTTCCAAATTCTGGCAAGTGTGTGACATCCATCTGCCATATATGGTAAGGTATCAATCCTCTACGATTGACTCTAAGATTAAAATGTGGTAAAATGGTCACACAATTTTGACAATGTTTTATTATTTGTCTAGCTTGTTCCTTAGTTATTTTAAAATGCTTTTGTAAAGTATTAGCATTGATAATGAACTTTTTATGAAAATTTATAACTTCTTCTAGTGTACAGAAAATATGTATGTATGTCATGTGTAGTTTTACCTGCTAAATCATTGCCCAAACTAAGGGCTCCAGGCAATCCTGTATGTGCCCAGATATGTCCTATTAAGAATGGATATTTTCTGTCCCAGATTAGACTTTGTATACTGGAAAGGAAAGAGAAAACAGTAGAGGAAGGGGAAATCCTACCAGCATCTTCAAGAGATACTATAGCATTAACTATATACTGACTATTGGAAAATAAATTAAACACAGAATCTTTAAACATCACAAAAGCTTATAATACTGCATTAAGCTCTACCTTTTGAGCTGATTTTTGGGGTGCTAAAAATGTAAAAATTTGATCAGGTGTAACTATTGCTGCTGTACCATTATTTGACCCATCAGTGAATATATTTGGAGCATTCATGATAGGAGTTTTCTTGTAATTTTTGGAAAAATTACAGGATGCAATGACCCAAAAGACAATAAAAGATTAGATGGTAAGTGGTTATCAAATAAAACATTAGATTTACACATGATTATTGCCCAAGTATTTAACTCATTAGCTAATTCATCAATTTGATTCATAGTGTATGGAGTAATAATTTTATTGGGAGAAATTCCAAACACTCCCTTTGCTGCTTTTATTCCTATGAGTATTAATTGTCCCTCAGCCTCAGGATACCTAGTAATAATAGTGTTAGAAGAATAAGATAAATGTATCCATAATAATGGACCTTCTTGCCAAAATACTCCTGTAGGAATATTTTTTGTTGGTAGTACAATAAATAATAAAGCATTATTTTATCAAATCTATCCAAATGCATATTTCCCATATATGTTTCAATGATTTTTAATGCCTTTATTGCTTCAGGCGTAAACATTCTGGGTGAATTTGGATCAGATGGACCTTTTAGGATATCAAATATAGGTCCCAACTGTCCTGTTGGTATACCTAGATAAGGCCTTATCCAATTAATGTCTCCTAATAACTTCTGAAAGTCATTAATTGATTTGAGTTGATCTACTCGTATTTGAATTTTTGGTGGACTGACCATGGTTGAGGATAATAAAACTCCTAAATAATTAATTGGAAAATTTAATTGTATTTTATCAATTGATATCCCTAGATTATAATTTTTTAATAAGTTTGTAAGTGTGGCATAACATTCTAGCAATGGATTTTTAACTTGTGTGCTAATAACACATCATCCATATTGTGAAATATTTGTAGTTCAGGATTTTGATTTCTAAGTGGCTGGATTACTTTGTTAACATAAATATGACAAATAGTTGGGCTGTTAGCCATCCCTTGAGGGAGTACTTTCCACTCATACCTCTGATCAGGACCTTCATGATTCAGTGCAGGGATAGTAAATGCAAAACTTGGACTATCCTCAAGAAGAATTGGGAATGAAAAAAAAAAAACAATCTTTAATATGTATAACTAAAACATACCAAGTTTTTGGCAAAGCAGACAATTGAGGAATCCTTGATTGAGCAGGTCCCAAAATAACCATCTCATTATTAATGGCTCTTAAATCTTGCAATAATCTCCATTTACCAGATTTCTTTTTGATGACAGAAATGAAAGTATAATGGGGAGATACAGAAGGTTGTATATGTTCTTCCGCTAATTGTTGTTTGACCAGGAACTGGGCTGCTTGTATCTTTTCTTTAGTCAGGGTCCACTGAAGAAGCCATACTGGTCTTTCTGATTTCCAAGTAATATTTATTGTCTCAGTGGCCCTTTCTGAAAATCCAACCCATGTCTGTCTGTTGCTTGGTCTATTTGTATTGGCGCTGCTATACCTTGTTCTTGTTTTTCTAATCTTTTTCCTTTCCTAAAACCTTCTCTAGCCATAATAGTGTGTACATTTTGATTGATGTTATTTGTTAATGTCAAACCTAATTGATCTAGGACATCTCATCCCAATAAATTTACGGGAAGATTATCCAATACATATGGCTGTATAGTTCCTTCACATTCTTCAGGATCCTTCCAATCCAATACCATTGCACTTCTATGGGGATTAGTTGCCACTCCTAGGTCTCAAAATGTTTGAGTGTATTGTTGTAATGGCCAATGTTTTGGCCATTCTTGATGAGAGACAATGCTAACATCTGCACCTGTATCAAGTAGCCCATTGAATTCGTGTCTTTGAATATTTAGTTTTAGCCTGGGGCGAGAATCTAAATTTAAAGAAAGCATAACCAAATCTACACCTGTGGAGCCTAATCCCTTGGAACCTCTTTCTACAGCACAACTGGAAAATTTATCATGCAGACTGAGTATTATTAGTAACTGTGCTATTCTATCTCCTGGTGAAATTACTGATATGTCCTTTGGAGAACTGGCTATAAATTTTATTTCACCTTCATAATCGGGATCAATTACCCAAGGACTTATCATAAGTCCTTTTAGATTAGAAGAGCTGCGTCCCAATAATAAGCCTACTGTTCCTTTGAGAAGAGGTCCTTTCACCATGTGTGAATGATTTGAACCCCCATCTCTACAGTTAGTACTGATCTGACGGAGGTGCAGATGTCTAACCCTGCGCTCCCTCTGATTTGTCTGATGAGGCGTCTGATGCACAATGTGTCCTGGGCACTACACTGATGGGGTTGCTGGGTTCCTCCAGTGCTCCGTATATTTGTGGTTTTGGGCCCCAGAGCATTGGGCTCCCCTGTCCATTTTTTGGCAATGGAGCCCGGTGCCTTTCTCCATGATATCGTGGATAAACAGCTAGTCCTTGTTCGTTTTTGATAATGAAGTACCCTCTATGGTGGTTTGAGAACGGCATTCATTAGCCCAATGTCTCCCTCTACGGCATCGTGGGCAAATACCCAGTATTCTACTCCTTTGGTACCTATTTTTGTTAAACCCTCTTCCTATGGAGCAATTCCTTTTAAAATGCCCTGTTTGTTCACAATTGTAGCATGTTCCTGGCCTTGCATCTAAAGCCTGTTTAATGCAGCTGCCACAAATTGCCCTTGTTCATTGATGTCTCTGGCATCTAAAGCCTGTTTTACTGCAGCTGCCATGACTTCCTCTTATTCATTAATGTCTTTACATAATTTAATATATGTGTTTAAATCTTCATGTTTCTATGGTCTAGTGATATCTCTGCACCTACGATTCGCTTGGTCATAAGCCAGTTTTTTATTAATGGCATTGCTTGTTCTGTATTCCCCAAAACTCTGGTAGCTGTTTGAATAAGCCTATCTACAAATTCAGTGTAAGATTCATTAGCTCCTTGTATTACCTTAGATAATTGACCTTGTAAACCTCCATGTCCTTGTAAAGTCTTCCATGCCCTAACCGCCTCTGCAGCAATTTGTGCGTATACGCCAGGATCATATGCAATTTGTTGCTGCTGGTCCTCATAAGGTCCCTTTCCTAACAACATATCTAGATTTCTCTGAGGATAACCAGCTTCTGCATTTCACCTAGCCGTCTCCTTGCAAAATTCCTCATTGGCAACCTTCCATAAAAGGTATCGACCTCCATTTAGCACAGCTTTACACATATTAGTCCAATCTACTGGCATCATATTCAAGTTGTTAATGGATTCGACCAAGCTTACAATGAAGGGTACTTGAGGACCATAGGTTGTTACAGCCCCTTTTAGCTGCTTCACTATTTTGAAATTTAAAGCATGGTGAATTCGCTGCCCTCCTACCTCAAATACAGGGCATGTTAATACTTGAGATCCTGTCTCAGGAACCGAACTATCAACTGCGGGGTTTGGGGGCCTCCTAGCATATGGAGGTGGCCTTGTTATTTGGACATTTACATACTCTGGTGATAGAAAGGTGTTAGTAACAGTCTCCTGTAGAGGAGGCGCTGTTGGTTGGACACTTACGCCCTCTAGTTATTGAAAGTTGTTAGTAGCAGTCTCCTTTTGTAACTTTGCCCCTGATGGCTTTTTCTGACCTAAGCTTTGTTCCTCTATCTTTGTCTGATCTGAAGTCTTTGGACTAAGCAAACCAGATATAAACGTCCTCAATGGCAATATGCCAACTCTCAGAGTCCCTGGGCTGTGCTTTTCCCCCCTTTTAAATCTTCACCATGATGGTTCCATTATGGTATATTTAATAACTCCTTAAAAATCCATGGGCTACATTTTTGTATTGTATCAACGTATGCCCTGACTGTCCTTGACTTTACTGAGGTGCCTCCTTCCTCTAACAATTTACTTAACACTCTTTCAGTTTGTTTTTTTACTAATTTCTGATCCTGTATTTCTACTATAATACAACCCAACAAGACGATGCCAAACAAAACCGAGACAGAATAAAATAAAAAGGGAACAACAAAAAGTCATTATAGCCTTTATATCCTACTGACATGTGCATCCGTCCTTTCTCCCTATCTGTTCCTCAGAAGTAAATAATTTTTTTCTCAGATGTGAGCGGTTTTTCATCCATCTCACTCATCTCCATGGACAGGCAACAAAAGTGAAGCAAAACAAAAGAGGAATCTTAAAATGGCTACCGATCCTCTCGCCCTTCCCTCAGGGGCTAGCAGTTTACCTTATCACTTACCCTCAGTGGCTCCCCGTGCGAGCTACCAAATGCTGCAGTCTGGCTGGGCACGATTCAAGAGCAACTTTTCAAAAGAAACAAAGTTTATTTTTAGAACCACACACGCCAAGCAAAACAGCTCCTTAGGAAAAACCCTCAGAGCCCAACTGCCACCACTGGCTTCCTTGCAAAGTTTCTGTCACACCCACAAGCCTCTCCACCTCCCACAATCCTCCTGCTCTTGAGGCCATATGGCTGGGTCAGGTGGGTGGAGCCAAAAAAGTCCCACAATGAGCAGCTCTGTGGTCTGAAAGGGCAGGGAAACTGCCCAATGTGCATCATCGCAGAGGAGCCAATCAGCTTGATGTTGCTGGGGCTGCTGTGAGCCAATCATCAGCTGGCAGTCGGAAAGAGCGGGGAAATAGCTCAATGAGCATCTCCATTGTGCATCACCACAGAGGAGCCAATCAGCTAGATGTTGCTGGGGCCGCTGTGAGCCAATAATCATCTCGCAGGGGAATGTTGCTGGTAACTGGAAGTTTGATGGGGCCCCTTAAGCTGTGGCTCTCAACAAATTGGTGTCTCCTTTCTCTGTAGACTATTCAGCACATGTATTTTTATATGCACATATAGAATCCTACCTGTTATCAAACGTACATTTTTGTGAGGTTGCTGACTAGGCATGTACAAGTTATGAGAAGAGATCACTCCTCTTAAACACTGTTGGAATTGAGAATTCAACCTATGGGTGAGCTTGTTATTAGAACAACATTATATATAGATCCATTTTCAGTGAAATCAATATTTTTGCACCTGTGGATGTTACATATTTCATGATGAATTTCAATTGGCAAATATATTGCTAGTTTAAATGTCTGTCTCTGTGTGTGTGTGTGTGTGTGTATATATTTATTTATATATATATATATATATATATATATATATATATATATATATATATATATACTCTCCAAATTTTTCAAAATATGAAATATATGAATCTTATTATACACTCCTTAAAATCATTCATATTTATGTATGTGGATTTATGATCAACTTTTCACAAGATTATTCTCAGAAATATTCATCCACCTTAAATACAGATTTGTTTCCTAGTACTGAAGACTAACTTCAGTGAATGGTGCACACAAATCCTAATATTTCTACAGTAAAACCAAGTTCAACATCAATGCAAGCATTTTCCTATGGGACATGATGTGTATTTTGCGGTTCATTTTTATTAAACAGTGGTACATTACTATTTCTTCAGTTTATGCACATCATATGATATATCTTTCATCCACAAGTTCACAAATTTATAGGCATTTGTTTCAATTTCAATCACCTCCTGCTTCAGAACACATATATTCCTCCAGTGTTCTTGACTGGTCTTGTCATGAGACTTCTTTCCAAACACATTATTTTTGATTTTCATAATCATATTTGAAGCAAAACTCACACACTCTTCATGATAAACCATAACCCTAATATTACCGTTAGATGTATACCTGGTTGTAGTGAATGTATGAATATCAGTTTAAGATTTCCAGTATATTTTCAGATATCAAATCAATCCACTATTTAAAGTTGGAACCAGTTATATTATTTATTCACAGTATCATCTATTCATACATTATTTCTATATCCATTGACACAGGGTACTCCACTTTGTTCCCCCAATATTTATACGTCTTCAAAATATTGCTCCCAGTAATGGTGGAAGAAATGCTCATGTCACCTGATCTACATATAAATTTTAACACAGTAATATTCTGGACACAGAAAGCAAAAGTCACTCTTATGATTGTAGCAAAGCCTAAAAGGAAAGTGAGCATGGATTACTAAAAATATCCATGTCCCGGTTGCTTAATGCTCTAAAATGTAAATCCTATTGATAAATCCTATGTATTTGTTTCTTTCTAAGATTATATATTCAAACTCAACCCTGTTGAAAATGTCTAATCCTATCCCTCACTTTATACATTGCCTGATTTGTTAATGTCTCTATTGATATCTGCTTTCCTACATATTTTCCCCATTTCATCATTGTGTCTGACTCTTCACATGTGCTGATATTTACATTCACTCTCTTATTGAAAACCAATTGCTAAAGAACGTTTGGTCCAAATCCTATACTCATTGTTGTTTCTAAACCTAGAGACTATCGTCCTAAACCTACGGACTTTCCCTTTGTGACTGGATGTTCTCTTCAACTTTCAATCATCCAAGGTACAAGGTCCTATGTCATTGTATATCGATTTATCTGAGACATCTGTGCAGAACATAATTCAAAGCTAAGTAACCCACTCAAGGGCCCAATGCCCATCTGAGCTTCAAATCTTGCCTAGATTTCTGTTTTCATACTTTTATTTTACCTATATATTCTTGTAATTATTGCAGATTCCCAGTACGAATATTCATCCTGCAGAATGATTCCTAACCCAAATCGAACGTGTTATTAACCCTAACCATACACTGTTCCCTCAATCTAACTTTACAGAAGAGCAGGGACAGTGTGACCAGGAAAGTCTCAGTGCAGAAACCCTGCTTTGGGCCTTTTGCTTACCTATTTTTCTGTTGCCCTGAATGTCAGGAAGTTCTTTACCTCAGGCTAACCCTTTGTAAAGCCTGAAGAAAACAGTTTTCAAATGGAAATGAATGGGCATCACCTATGGCTCTTTGCTAAATTTCTTTGGAAAGGGATGTGTCTGAATCAGCATCTTGGCCCTGTGTGAGGCTGTGACTTAGATTCTCAGCACCTGATGGATCTAAAGAAAGATCCCATGTGTGCATCCAAAACCAAAATGGCAAAAAGTTCAGTCATTTTGGATGAAGTATCTTCCCTTCCTCTGTTAGATTCCTGACCTCCATCAATTGAGAATAGGGATCCTTTGGGTCATATGAGTTCTTCAATCCCTGAAGAGGTGCTTGGGTTTCTCATGATTCCAATTCACATAAAGAATCTGTACCTATCAATCAGAAGTAGTCAGTCAATATTGCTCCCAGAAATGGTGGAAGAAATACTCATGTCACCTGATCTACATATACATTTATTCACAGAAATATTCTGGACACTAAATTCAAAGTTCACATTTATGATTGTACCAAAGCCAAAATGGAAAATTAACATGGATTACTAAAATCATCCATGTCCAAGATTACTTATGCTCTCAAATGTCAATCCTATTGATGACTACATATTTGTTTCTTCCTAAGATTGCATATTCAAACTCAACCCTGATTTCATAATGTCTCTATTGATATCTGCTTACCTACATATTTTTCCCACTTCATCATTGTGACAGACTCTTCACATGTGCTGACATTTAAATTCATTTTCTATCCGAAACCCTGTTGCTAAAGAAATTTTGTTCCAAATCATACACTCACCCTTCTTCCTATACCTACCTACTATCTTCTTATTCCTACTGACTATCCCTTTTTGACCGGATGTTCGCTTCTACATTCAATCATCCAAGGTATAATGTCCTATGCCATTGTATATCAATTTATCTGAGACATCTGTGCAGAATGTAATTCAATGCTCAGTATCACAATCAAGGGCCCAATGCACTTCTGGGCTTCCAATCTTACTTGGATTTCTATTTTCATACACACAGTTCACCTCTATATTCTTATAAATTTCACAGGTTGCCAATACCATTATTCATCCAGAAAATGATTCCTAATCCAAATTGAACCTGTTATTAACCCTAAACATACAGTGTTCCCTCAATCTTACTTTACAGAAGAGCAGGGACAGAGGTGGTCTTATAATACTGAAATGTAGGGATCCTCTACCTGCTGAGAACTTCAAAGGTCCATGCTGAAAGTATCCCTGGAGAATATGTAGGCAGCTATGAAGGACCTGAGAGACCACAAGTCATCTTCAATGGCAAACAACCTGGTCAGGATGTAGGGTTGTGTCTTAATCAGCTTCTCTCTTCTTAATGTAGAGAAGATGGACAAATCAGGCCTGTATGGAGAGCTGTTCCCGGGTGCCAATGGTTGATATACCATTTTAACTTGTGAAATTGTCACATTAAGTAGGGGAAGCCTCCATCTCATGGGACCCTTGGAAGCAACTGTTAGGACAAAGTGGTTGCCAAGGCAGTGACCTCATTCAGATCCTGAAGGAAGTGACCTCACATCACTTCCTCGGTGATGGAAATTGGCATCCAGGAAGCCAGGCACACAGAGCCAGTCCCAGTCCCACTCCCAGTGGTGTCACTAGTTTTGAATTACCAAGGACAGAGTCAGCCTATCTTGGTACCTACAGATGTGAGAATGGCCATATGCCAGGAAAGCTCTGAAGAGGGGGCTTGTATGAGAAAACAGATAGTGGCTCACCACTGGCTTCTGACAAGTCTCAGTGAAGAAACCCTGCTTTGGTACTTTTAATTACCTATTGTTCTGTTGCTCTGAATGTCAGGAAGTTTTTTGCCTCAGGCCACCCCTTTGGGAAGCCTGAAGAAAAGAGTTTTCAAATGGAAATGAATGGGCATCATCTGTGGCTCCTTGCTTAATTGCTTTGGAAAGGGATGTGTCTGAATCAGCCTCTTGGCCCTGTGTGAGGCTATGGCTTAGATTCTTAGCACCTGATGGATCTAAAGAAGCATCCCACGTTTGCATCCAAACCCAAAAGAGCCAAAAGAGCAGTCATTGTGGATGAAGTCTCTCACCTTCCTCTGTAAGGTTCCTGACGTCCATCTATGAGAATAGGGATCCTTTGGGTCAAATGAGTTCTTCAAAGCCCTGCAGAGACTAGATCATACGTTCATAGGTTTCTCATGACTCCAATTAACATAAAGAATCTAAACCCCACATTCATTAGGCCTCAAAATGGAGAATCAGAGCTGTATTAAGGGCAGGCCTCTTTGATCACTCCTGGTTCACTAGAAGGGTTTCCCAGCCACATTGACTTTAGGCAAATGTGGGCAAGGGACCTTATTTTGGATACTGTCCTTGGCTGTGCCCCTCATGAAAAACTACAGCCTGAGATTATGATGAGTGTCGATATGAAAGAAGATGAGGGCCATGTGGAAGTGTTTTGGTTTTAATTGTGGTCATTTTTGTGGCTGTTGGAAAAGATGATGGGTCCACCTGGTCTTGAACACTGGTGTGATTCCCCTTAGAGACTGAGTTTTGGAATGGACCTCAAATAAGTATTGCCATGTATTGTGTTGGGATTTTAGGATGCCACACATGAGAGTTGCCCTTGGAAACTGAGATCTAGGCCCAGGGTGGCTTTCCACAGAGCACTGGGAATCTCAGGAAGAATATCACATAATTTTATTCTTAAAGAATTGGCAGCCATAGTTGCAAGTCAAAACACACATGGACCACACATTGTAGACCTCAAACGCCTGGCTTTATGTGACCTTTTTGCCTGTCTTTGGGAAGCCTTGCCTGTTAGAATTCTCCAGAATTTTCAATGAAATGAGCTTCCTCTCCATTTAATGGTTAATGAATGAATTGAAACCCACAGTGCCTCCAACTTCATCCTTGAAAAATGTCTGATAATTACCATGAAATTTTTGAAATTCCCATGACCACTTTGCACTGTAGAATCTTTGGATGTTCTATTGATGATCACGAGTATACCAGACAGTGCCTGTTTGATTGGGTTTCAGGAAAATGGTGTAGAACAGAGATGGCAGTAATTTGGACCCTGCTGAGTAGTCGGCCTAGAGAAGTGGTGTGAAGGTGTGTGTTAAAACATTTGTGGTTGGGTGATGTGGATCTGCCATTGGCTTTCAAATGGTTTGTGACTGACATTGTGCAGCCCCCAGACCCTTGTATGTAAAGGTATGTTGTTATATGGAGAGGTTTCAGTGCAATGTTTAGAATCAGATTGCTATTGTGAAGGGGGCAAGCTATGTGGGATAGAAGACTGGTTGGTGCATTCTCCCGCAGACCCTTACCCATCACATGTGACAGAACTCCCTCCAGTACTGTGTCCCAGTTGAACTCTTCGTATTTCATGAAGCAAATACCAAACTCCCAGTGAAGCTGCAAGAAACACAACAAAATTGGAGGATGAGCAAATGGCTTCCAAACTGGAAGACACTTAGCACTCAGTGACAACAGTTTACCTACAAAGAGAGAATTCAGCACTGCTGCCTCATGTCCTTTGGAAAATAAGAAACCATGTCCTCCAGGTCACATACATGCAGACCCAGCTTGATGGTCTCACTACAAAGGGAGCTAAAGCTCCTGACAACAACATATATTTCAAGTGCCCAACCTCAGAGGCAGTTTCTCAAAAAGTCTTTAGTCTAGCAGAGCTCCATGTTTGTGGAGTTTTACCCTCTCCCTTACATTTGGAAACTCCTCTACCACCTCCAAGGTTGTGAACTCCTGAGCATTTTCCATTCGTGATGGGTATTCACAGATTTTCTAACTCTTCTCCTCTAATTGTGTCTTACTTGGGGTGAAGGTAATGTCAAGGCATTGTTCTGGATGAGAGTGGGAAGATTTTTGGGTAGCACATATTTGCATACACATTGGATTCTTTCTCCAATTTTCCATTTGAAATACTGAATCCCTGACTGTAAGGGGTAGAAGGAATTCTCCTTCAAAGAATAGTCTGACACTTACAAGAAACAGCCCCCAGGGAGACATCCTGTCTGGGAGACATCCTGTAGTCATCTGTGTTCCTGAGACATCCTGTGGCCATCTGTCTTCCTGAAATATCCTGAGGTTATCTCACCTTGTGAAGACATCCAGGAACTGCTGATAAGAGAGCTTTCAAATCTCCAGCATATAAATTCCTCTGTGTGAACAATAAAAGTTTGCAGCTTGATCAGAACTTTTGTCTTGCTGTCATCTCTCGTGTCTCTTGTCCCTTCATTCCTCCCCACCTAGGTTTGCTACCCACTTTGATGTGTCCTGCAGGCCAGGACAACTGGCGCCCAACGACTGGGGCTCGAGCCTTTGACTGAGGGGGAACCCTGTCCTCCTGGAAGATTTGGACAAGTGGAGCTCGCGATTGCCTCAGCAGACACCACTGAGAGACAGATCCAGGAGGAGAGTGGGGATGACGCACAGTGAGTGACCCACCATGGGACAAGCAGTTTCGTCACATGATTTGTTTTTGTCAGGCCACAAGGAATCCTTAAATACATGGGGGGCACGTGTTAAGAAAAATGACTTAATATTTTTCTTTTCATACATCGAAGAATTTTTTCCATGGTTTCCCCTTGAAGGTACCATTGATGGTAAAAGATGGCTTAGAGTAGGAGACATTTTAAAAGATTATTATGAATCCTTTGGCCCAGAAAAAGTGCCTGTTCCTACCTTTTCTTTCTGGAAATAAATTAGTGAAATTCTTAAAAGTTCACCCTTTGACAATGGTACCTTAATACTTGTCAGGATTGGGGAAGAGACTATGCAAAAGACCTCTCGTCCCTTCTCGGCATGCCCATCAGTTAGTATAGACATAGACCCTTCTTAGTCTCCCCAGGACCCTGGGACCTTCCTGATCTTCCTCAAAATCCCACCCTAATGAATAAGGCTCCAATGGTTTCCAACCGCCTTTATGCAGTTTTAAATCCCGGAGAAACATTGACCCCTGGGGAGGAGGCTACCTTGGAGAAGGAAGCAGCTCGCTACCATTCAGAAGACTCTCCACCTCTCAGGACCCTGCCACAGACTATAGGACTTACACATTCCCCTCCCTCCTATATCCCTCCTGCCTTTTGTGCTCTGGCCCTTCAGGGGCCAAATGTCCCCCCAGATATTTTTTCCCCACTTCCCTTGCCTAACCTGGCTCCCTTGAGAGAGTCTCTCCAACATGGACAGGAACAGATCCAATTTTTAAAAGAATAAAGATCCCTTGACTCTGAGCTCTCTTCATTAGCCTTAGGAATGGAGTCAACACAAGCTGGCCCACAGTGGTCTAATACAAAGGCGAAGCCGCTCCATCGGCCTGTGCTCGCCTTCCAGTCACCACCAGTCAGATAGATAAGCCTGCCCAGGCTGAGGTCAAAGACTTAGAAGAGGAAAAAGAGGAGGAAGCGGGGGAAATGGATCAAGGAGATCAGGACTTAGAGGATGAGGAGTTCACCCCTAGGCAGGAAGGAACCCAGAGTGTCTACAAAAAATTTAGCCTCCATTTTCTTGAAAAACTTAAAAAGGCTTGTGCTCACTATGGCCCCACTGTGCCCTATACGTTGGCTTTATTAGAAAGCTGCAGCACACAATTTCTTACTCCCAATGATTGGAAATTTTTAGACCTAGCTGCCCTCAGTGCCGGAGACTTCCTGCTATGGAATGCAGATTTCAAAGAGCCCTGTCAGAAACTACTCAAAAAAAGTTAACAAAGGCCTCCTCTAAATCCTGGACTTATGTTAAGCTAGTGGGCAATGCAACTTTTGACACTAAAACTAAACGGGCACGTTTCCCTGCTGGACTTTTTGCGCAGATTTAGATGGCTGGCTTAGTTGCTTGGAGATGCCTCCCTGAAAGGGCCTCGGCTATCACTTCCCTGGCAAGAACTCGACAAGGGCCCGATGAGCCTTATAGCGACTTTGTTCCCCGGCTTTACCTAGCTGTGGAATGCTTGCTTGGACCAAGCGAAAGCGAAAGCACCTTTGTAAAACATCTTGCCTTTGAAAATGTCAACCCGGCATGTCAGGATGTTCTTCGACATCATAAGGATAAAGGGAAACTTTCTGACTTTATTAGAATCTGTGCAGGCGTGGGTGCAGCCCATGCGATGGGTCTCAAATTTGTGCCGCATTTACCAAGGCCTTTTACAATACTGGCTCAAGTACTTGCTTTACTTGTAAACAACCAGGCCATTTTGCACGCAGGTGTCCGACAGGCAAACAAAGAGTAAGAATAGTGTCTCCTCAAACTGGAGCTAAACCGACCCCAGCTACACTTTGTCCTTGATATGGTAAAGGTCATCACTGGGCCAGTGAGTGTAGATCAATGACAAATGCCCTCAGACAGCCTATTTCTTCCTACTTCTCAGGAAACTCCCTGGGGCAATGAGGTTTTTTCCCTCCCAAACTCCCAACCTACCTCAAAATCCTTCTCCACAATTGGCTCCCTCCAACTACCCACTCCGGGCAGTGCAGGATTGGACCTCTGTGCCACCACTGATACAATATTAGACTCAATGCAAGGGCCGCAGATAATACCAACTGGAATTATGGGTGCCCCTCCATCTCATACGTGTGCCCTTATTCTTGGAAGAGCCTCTACTACCTTACAAGGTGTTCAGGTCTTCCCTGGCATTAATGATAATGATTTCACTGGAGAAATAAAAATAATGGCCACAGTTATTAATAGAGTTTCGGCCATCCCAGGAGGAAAAAGTCTTGCACAATTAATACTTCTTCCCTTAGATTAAGGGGCATTTCCACCTCCCAAACCTACTGTGGGGGACTGCCTCCTTGGGCTCCTCTGAGGTATATTGGGTTCATCCCATTTCTCATATTAGACACACCCTTACCTTACTTATTGAAGGAAAGGAATACCAAGCAATTGTACTTACTGGAGCTGATGCGACAATTATTTCTCAAAAATACTGGCGATCAGGTTGGCCCCTCACCCCATCCTTGACTGACCTTAAAGGGATAGGAAAGTCAAAAAATCCTCTGGTCAGCTCTACTGCTCTTAGCTGTAATATAAAGAGGGTAATAAGGGAACTGTCACTTCTTTCGTTGTTCCTGACCTCCCTGTTTACCAATGGGCTGGAGATATTTTGAGTCAAATAGAAGTTATTCTTGCCAGTCCCAATTCCATGGTGACTCATCAAATGCTCCGTATGAATTTTGTCCCTGGTACAGGCCTTGGGAGGCTGAGACAAGGACTGGTGGAGCCTATACAACCAATAAAAAAAAAATACATATGGACTTGGATATTTGGATTTTTAGTGTCGGTTCCTGACGCTCCTGTTCCCATGGAGATAAAATTATTTGGGAGACTCAGACTCTTGTGTGGGTGGATCAGTGGCCCCTTACCCAAGAAAATTTGGAGGCTGCCTCCATGTTAGTGAAGGAACAGCTGGCAGCCCGCCATGTAGAGCCCTCAACCTCACCATCGTACACTCCTATTTTTGTTATCAAGAAAAAATCAGGCAAGTGGCGCCTTTTACAAGATTTGTGTGCCATTAATAAAGTTATACTCCCGATGGGAGCACTACAGCCAGACATTCCCACACCAGTGGCTATTTCCAAAAACTATTGTAAAATGGTTATGGACTTAAAAGATTGCTTTTTTACCATTCCTTTGTATCCTGTGGATAGACCCTATTTTGGCTTTAGTCTTTCTTGCATTAATATTCAGGGCCCTATGCAGAGACTTCAATGGAAGGTTCTTCCCCAAGGTATGGCCAACATCCCTACTCTTTGCCAAAAATACGTTGCTCAAGAAGTAGACCCTGTGAGAGAGCGAGGGCCACAAATTTATATTTTACATTATATGGATGATTTGTTAATTGCTGCACCTAATACCCATGATCTTAATAATTGTTACTTGGACTTTTACAAAATCCTCACTACCTTGGGACTACAGATAGCTCCTAATAAGGTTCAAACACAGGACTCTTATAAAAGTTTGTGCCTTAAAATTCTACAGAAATCAGATCCAAATTTCTAAAATACAACTACGTGTGGACCATCTTCACACCCTTAAAGATTTTCAGAAATTACTGAGGCATATTCAATGGCTAATAACATATTTAAAATTATGCACTTGTGTACTTTTTACCCTTAATGATATTTTGAGAGGTAATTCCCACCCCTCCTCCCCTCAAAATCTTACTCCCAAGGCATAACAGGCATTAAACCAAGTCACAGAAGCCATTGCCCAACAATTTGTTACGCAAATTTCTTATAACCTTCCTCTGGTTCTGGTTATTTTACACACTCCTCATACACCCACAGGAATATTTTGGCAGCGAGATCCACATTTTAATAATAAAGACTGCCCCTTGTTTTGGGTCCATTTACCCACCACATCCTCGAAGGTTATTACTGTTTATCTTGCTCAGGTAGCTTCTATTATTTTTAAATGTCATTTGATTTCTCTACAACATTTTGGCAAAGACCCTGATAATATTTTTATTCCATATACTAAGGACCAAACCCAATTTTTACTAGAGACAAGGGATGAATGAGGTATTTCCCTATCAGGCTTTTGGGAACAATTGATCACCACCTCCCCAATGACCCCCCTTTACATTTTGTCCAGTTACATCCATTTACTTTTCCTGAAATTACTCAAAATGCTCCCATTCCTCAAGCCCTTACTGTCTTTACAGATGGTTCCTGTAATGGCCGAGCGGTCTTTGTTGTCAATAACCAGCCTACCACCTTTGATACTGTCTATCAGTCACCACAGTTTGTGGAATTTTTTGACATAACACAAGTTTTTATAACATTTTTTATAATCCTGTTAATATTTATAAAGACAGTGGCTACATTGCTCATTCTGTGCACCTACTGGTGATTTCACCCCCCATTAAGGCTTCTAACAATGCGGCCTTTCTGTTTCACCAGCTTCAGCAGCTAATTCAGGTCAGACAACACCCATTTTTCTTAGGACACATAAGGGCACACTCTGATCTTTCCAGCCCTCTAATTCAAGGTAATGCCCAAGCTGATGCAGCAACTCGTTCCATCTTTCCAATTTTTGTTGGCTCCATTCAAAAGGCCACGGAGTTACACAATATACACCATTTAAATTTCCAGAGCCTTTGATTACTTTGTAAAATTACCAGGCAACAGGCACGAGAAATAGTAAAAGCATGCCCTAGTTGCGCTGCCTCCCTCCCCATTCAACACTTGGGAGTTAACCCCCGAGGATTACTGCCCGATCAGTTTTGGCAAATGGATGTTACTCATTTTCTTGAATTTGTAATAGCCAAATATATATACACATTTCTGTAGATACCTTCAGCGGCTTTATTTTTGCATCACCACATTCTGGAGAGGCTACCAAAAATGTCCTTTCTCATCTTGTTTCAGCCTTTCCTGTTATGGGTAAACCAATACATATTAAAACAGATATTTATCCTACATATACCATTGCCAAGTTTAAACAGTTTTGTGCTACCTTGCAAATTTGTCATACTCCTGGAATTCCATACAACCCTCAGGGCCAAGGCATTGTGGAACTTGCCCACCTTACCTTAAAAACTTGGCTAACCCTCCTAAGGCTTCCTCCCTTGTATTTACCACACCCAGGCATCGCCTTAACAATGCATTATTTGCCCTTATTTTTCTTACCCTAGACAATGAAGGCCATTTGGCAGCAGACAGACACTGCCATCCCTCGTCCAATTCTGTTCGCCCACCTGTTATGTGACACAATCCCCTTACAAATAAATAAAAAGGCCCAGATCCTGTCCTCATCTGGGGAGGAGGCTCAGCTTATGTTTTGGACCAAGATCAAACAGCCCCAAGATGGTTACCAGAACTCCTGGTTAAACAGGTTAATGACTTACCTCAAAACAGGGACAGAGGGACTCCTCATGAGGACAAAATTTCTTCTTTTTCAGATGCAGCCAACAATCTGCCAGCCTTGGAATAACAGTTCCTGTGGGCACAGGTACACTGGCTTAGGCACGTCTATTCACTCTTACCATCGCCTGTCTCAACAAATTATAAACTCTATCAGTAACAACTGATAAAAACTCTATCATGAACCATTAAAGATTTGCAGGACCAAATAGACTCCCTGGCAGAAGTGTTCCTTCAAAAAAGACGAGGCTTAAATTTGCTGACAGCTAACCAGGGAGGTATTTGCTTGGCCTTAGGGGAATGATGCTGCATTTATGCCAATAATTCTGGCATAGTATGCACTAAAATTAAGCAGCTTCAAGAAGATCTAGAAAAGAGACGAAGGGAAATATTTGAAAATCCCCTCTGGACTGGGCTTATTGGATTTCTGCCCTATCTTCTTCCCCTATTAGGCCCTTTGTTGGGTTTACTTTTAATGGTGTCCCTAGGACCCTGCATTATAAACAGGCTGTTACAATTTATTAAAGAACAGATTAATATTTTGGCCTCTAAGCCCCTACAGGTCCACTATCATCGCCTGGATATGGAAGACCGTGCTGCCAACATTTAAAAGGATGTTCTACCCTCCTCACAAGCTTATTTCTTAAGGTTACATGCCCACAGATCTCTCTTTCTTATATAAAACTCTAAGTAACAGCTCTGACCAACCATCTTCTGCCCTTGCCATAAGGGTTCGTCCTCCATGGGCCCCTCTGTTTGGGGGAGGACACACCCATGGAGTGAGGACGTTAGGCCATAATAACAGAGGGTGCAGGAAGGACTGCAGGAGGATGGATCCATGGTTCCCAAAACCCAAGTCTTCTGAGTGACACGCTCTGGTGCATGGCAGTTGGCATGCTTCCCCCTCAAAGCCGTCTCCTTAAAAAACATGCCTAGGCCACCACGAAATCTCCTAGTAAACATGCTCGATCAGATCAGGAGATATTCTAAGGCCTGTTAGAGAAACAGAGCCTCTATAACCCCCTAAAACATTGGCCTGTAAGGTATGGTCAAATATTTAATATAAGAAAGGGGGAAGATGTCAGGGGCTAGAAGGAAGTTCTCCTTCAAAGAATAGCCTGACACTTACAAGAAATAGACCCCTGCGAGATTTCCTGCCTGGGAGACATCCCGCAGCCATCTATCACCCTGAGACATCCTGCGGCTATCCGTCTTCCTAAAATATCCTGAGGTTATCTCACCCTGTGAAGACATCCAGCAACTGCCGATAAGAGAGCTTTCTCATCCGCAGCATATAAATACACTGTGAGAACTATAAAAGTTTTCAGCATGATCAGAACTGTTGTCTTGCTGTCTTCTCTCATCACTCTTGTCCCTTCATTCCTCCCCAACAAGGTTCAACGCCCACGTTGAAGTGTCCAGCCGGCCCGGACACCTGACACTAAACCATAACCTACTAGACTCTGACTACTAATCCTAATATGATGGAGAAAAATAATCCAAACAGAATGGAAATACAAGCAGTACAGAGGAGGCATGGTGTATAGTTGGACTTGCCTTTTGAATGATATAGGGTAGGTGTTATAAATCTAGCTAATTTTTAACTGAAATAGTTCTCCACATGTTTTTAAAGTTAACAAATATGTGAATACCTGTCTCCCTTTCTCTGTAGCCAATTAAGCACATGTATTTTTATATGCACATATAGAATCTTACCTGGTATCACACGTATATTCTTCTGAGGTGTCTGACTTGGCAAATACAAATTGTGAGAAGAGATCACTCCTCCTAAACTCTGTTGGAACTGAAAATTCAACCTATGGGTGAGCCTCCTAGTAGAACAACATTATACATAAATCGATGTTCGGTAAAATAAATATTTTTGCATCTGTGGCTGATGTACATTTCATGAAGAATTTCGATTAGCATATATATTGCTACATTTTATTGTCTGTGTGTGTTTTTTAATATATATATATATATATATATATATATATATATATATATATATATACTCTCCAAATTTTTCCAAATATAAAATATATGTGTCTTATATACACTACCTAAATTCATTCATGTTCATAAATATATGTGTCTTATATACACTACCTAAATTCATTCATGTTCATGTATGTGGATTTATAATCAACATTTCACAAGATTATTCTCAGAAATATTCATCCACCTGAAATACATATTTGTTTCCTATTACTGAAAACTAACTTCAGTGAATGGTGCATACAATCCTAATATTTCTACATTAACTGACCCTGTTTAACATCAATGCAAGTAGATTCCTATGGGACATGATGTGTATTTTGAAGTTCATTTTATTCAACACTGGTACAATAGAATTTCTATAGTTTACGAACATCATAGGACATATATTTCATCCATAAGTTCACAAATTTATAGGCATTTGATTCACTTTCAGTCATTTACTGATTCAGAACACATGTATTCCTCCAGGTTTCTTGACTGGTCTTTTCATGAGACTTCATTTCAAACACATTATTTTTGATTTCCATAATCATTTTGAAGCAAAACTCACACACTCTTCATGATAAAACATAACCCTAATATTACCATTAGATGTATTACTGGTTGGAATGAATAATTGTATATCAATATAAGATTTTCTGTATATATTCAGATATCAATTCAATCCTTTATTTAAAGTTGGAACCAATTATATTATTTATTCACAGTATGGTCTATTCATGCATTATCTCTACATCCATAGACACAGGGTACATCTATTTGTAACCCCAATACTAATTTATTCGTCTTCAAAATGTTGCTCCCAGAAATGGTGGAAGAAATACTCATGTCACCTGATCTACGTATGCATTTATCACAGTAATATTCTGGACACAAAAAGCAGAGGTCACACTTATGATTGTACCAAAGCCTAAATGGAAAGTGAGCATGGATTACTAAAAACATTCATGTCCAGGTTGCCTAATGCTCTCAAATGTCAATCCTATTTATGACAACATATTTGTTTCTTCCTAAGACTATATATTCAACCTCAGCCCTGTTGCAAATGTCTAATCCTATCACTCACTTTATACTTTCCCTGATTTCCTAATGTCTCTATTGATGTCTGCTTTCCTAAATATTTTCACCAGTTCACAATTTTGACTAACACTTCACATGTGCTGACATTTACATTCACTGTCTATGTGATACCCTATTGCTAAAGAACTTTTGTTACAATTCCTGTACTCACTCTTCTTCTGAAACCTACAGAATATCTTCCTAATCCTACCGACTATCCCAGTTTGAGTGGATACTCACTTCTACATTCAATCATCCAAGGTACAAGGTCCTATGCCATTGATTATTGATTTATCTGAAACATCTATGCAGAACATGTATCAAAGCTAAGTATCCCAATCAAGAGCGCAATGCCCTAGTGGGATTCCAATCTTACCTAGATTTCTGTTTTCATACTTATATTTCACCTATGTATTCTTATAAATATCACAGGTTCCCAATACCATTATTCATCAAGCAGAATGATTCCTAACCCAAATCAAAACTGTTATTAAGCGAAACGATACACTGTTCCCTCAATCTAACTTTACAGAAGAGCAGGGACAGTGTTGGTCCTAAAATAGAGGAATGTAGTGAATCTTCCACCTGTTGAAAAACTCAAAGTTTCATGCAGAAGTGATCCCTGGAGAAGATATAGGCACCACTGAAGGACCTGAGAGAGCAAAAGTCAACTTCCATGGCAAACAACCTGGTCAGGATGAAAGGTTGTTACTGAATCAGCCTCTCTGTTCTTTTTTTTATTATTGGTTGTTCAAAACCTTACAAATCTTTTGACATAACATATTCATACATTAGCATACATTAGCTTCAAGTGATTTATGAACTCCCATTTTTACCCCAGATACAGATTGAAGAATCACTTCGGTTACACATCCACATTTTTACATAATTCCATACTAGTAATTGTTGTATTCTGCTACCGTTCCTATCCTCTACTATCCCCCCTCCCCTCCCCTCGGATCTTCTCTGTCCACCCCATCTACTGTAATTCATTTCTCACCTTGTTTATTTTCCCATTCCATTCACAACCTCTAATATGTAATTTAGTATAACAATGAGGGTCTCCCTCCATTTCCATGCAATTCCCCTTTTCTCTCTCTTTCCCTCCCACCTCATGTCTCTGTTTAATGTTAATCTTTTCTTCCTGCTCTTCCTCCCTGCTCTATTCTTAGTTGCTCTCATTATATCAAAGAAGACATTTGGTATTTGTTTTTTAAGGATTGGCCAGCTTCACTAAGCATAATCTGCTCTAGTGCCACCCATTAGAATATGGACTCAAACAGTCCTGTTTGGAGAGCTGGTCCCTGGTGCCTATGGTTGATATACATTCTAACTTGTGAAAGTGTCACAGGACGTAGGGGCAGCCTCCATCTCATGGGACCCTTGGAAGCAACTGTTAGGACAAAGTTGTTGCTAAGGCAGTGACCTCATTCAGTTCCTGAAGGAAGTGACCTCACCTCACTTCCTTGGTGATGGAACTCTAAGAACTTGGGATGCAGGAAGACAGGCACCCAGAGCCTGTCCCAGTCCCAGTCCCAGTGGTCTCACTTGTTTGGATATACCAAGGACAGAGTCAGTCTTTCTTGGTACCTACTGATATGAGAATGGCCAAAAGCCAGAAAAGCTCTAAAGAGGGGCCTTTCCTGAGAAAGCAGATAGTGGTTCACCAGTGGCTCCTGACATCTTCACAGAGTTGGTTAAATAGACCAGATCTGAGACAGGACAGGCCATTTCGGGGGAACATACTATAACCCACCAGTCAGAGGACACTCTGGATAGTCACAGACCTACTTTGGGGAAGGAGGTGCCTCTGTGGGTGTCGCTGTGTGTTTATGGATTTGCCTCATGTTCTGAGAATAGATAGAAAAGGCGGTTTGTTTGGTTTTGAGTGAACTGTTTCTAGTAAGTCATTTGACAACGCGAGTGTTTCTAAGTCTGTGTATCCCACTGTGTCCATGGTTATAGACATTAGAAAAGATAATGCATCAATTGATGTGTCCTGTCTAGTAGAAAGCTTCCCATCATTTATTCTGCCAAATTGATGAATGGATTTTGGCTTGCCTTATCGATGGGCAACACGCGCTATCTTCCAAAGTTCGTGCGTTCTTCCTGAATTCTGGCCACTCTACAGAATAGGCTCATGGTTTTGTGTCCAATATATGTACCATTTCCAAACCCTGTTACATGGCCATGTACTGGATAGCTGAAGGGAATGGCGAGCATCTCAGAAAACTCAGATATCAGTGTGACCAATAAAGTCTCAGTGGAGAAACCCTGCTTTGCTTACCTATTGTTCTGTTGCCCTGAATGTCAGGAAGGTCTTTGTTTCAGGCCACCCCTTTGTGAAGCCTGAAGAAAACAGGTTTCAAATGGAAATGAATGGGCATCACCTGTGGCTCTTTGCTTAATTGCTTTGAAAAGGGATGTGTCTGAATCAGCCTCTTGGCCCTGTTTGAGGCAATGGCTTAGATTCTCACCACCTGATGTATCTTAAGAATGATCCCATGTGTGCATTCAAAACCAAAATGGCCAAAAGAGCAGTCATTGTGGATGAAGTCTCTCCCCTTCCTCTTTTAGGTTCCTGACCTCCATCAAGTGAGAATAGGGATCCTTTGGGTCAAATGATTTCTTCAAAGCCCTGCAGAAGCTAGCCGATATGTGCTTGGGTTTTATAATGACTCCAATTCACATAAAAAAATAAACCCCACAGTCAGTAGGCCTCAAATTGGAGAAGCAGAGAAGTATTAACAGCAGGCCTGTTTGATCACTCCTAGTTCACAGGAAGTGTGTCCAGGCAACCCTGATTTTAGGCCATTAAGGGGCAAGGGAGATTATTTTGGAGACTGTCTTGTGTTTCGCCCCTCATGGAAACATCCAGCCAGAGGTTATGATGAGTGTCTATATGAAAGATCATTAGGGCCATGTGGGAGTGTTTTGGTTTTAATTGTGGCCATTTGTTTGGTGTTTGGAAGAGATGACTGGGTCCACCTTTACATGAACTCTGGTGTGATTCCCCTTAGAGACTGAGTTCTGGAACTGAACTCAGAGAATTATTGCCATGAAATGCGTTGGGATTTTCGGAGGCCATGCATGAGAGTCCCCCTTGAAAACTGAGATCTATGTGCAGGGTGGCTTTCAACAGAGCACTGGGAATCACATCCAAGATATCACGTGATTTTATTCTGAAAGACTTGTCAGCCATATTTGAGAGTCGAAACACACATGGACCTCATTGTAGACCTCAATGGGACTGGCTTCATGTGACCATTTGGCCACTTTTTGAGAAGCCTTGCCTGTGAGAATTCTCCAAAGCTTTCATTGAAATGTGCTTCCTCTACATTTAATGGTTCTGGAGTGAATTTTAACCCACAGTGCCTCCAACATCATCATTGAAAAATGGCTACAAAAATACCATAAAATTTTTGAATTTCCCATGACCAGGTGGCAATGGAGGACCTTTGGATGTCCTGTTGCTGATCATGAGTATACCAGACAGTGCTTTGATTGACTCGGTTTCATGAAAATCGTGTAGAACAGAGATGCCAATAAGTTGGAGCCCGCTGAGTAGTGGGCCTAGAGCCGTGGTGGTCAGGTGTATGATAAAACATCTGTGGTGGGGCCTGTGGATCTTCCATTGGCTTCCAAATGGCTTGTGACTGACATGGTGCAGCAAGCAGTCCCTTCTAAATAAAGGCATCTTGTAATACTGAGAGATTTCAGGGCAATGTTCAGAATCAAGTTGCTATGGTCAATGGGGCAATATATGTGGGCTAGAAGTATGTTTGGTGCATTCTCCTGCAGAAACTGACCCACCACATGTGACAGAACTCCCTCCAGCACTGTGACCCACTAGAACTCCTTGTATTTTTGAATCAAATAGCAAACTCCCAGTGTAGCAGCAAGAAACACCATGAAATTTGGAGGATGACCAAATGGCTTCACAGTCCACATGGGGAGACACTTAGTCCCCAGTGGTCACAGTTTACCTACAAAGAGCAAATTCAGCACTGCTGCCTCATCTTCACTGGAAAATAAGAAACCATGTCCTCCAGGTCACATAGATGTAGACCCAGCTTTGATGGTCTCACTACAAATGAAGCTAAAGCTCCAGAAAACAACATATTTTTCAGGTGCCCAACCTCAGAGGCAGTTCTTCAAGAAGTCTTTAGGCCAGCAGAGCCTCATGTTTGTGGAGTGTTCACCCTATCCCTTACTTTTGGGAACTCCTCTACCACCTCCAGTGTTGTGAACTACTGAGCATATTCCATTCCAGATATGTATTCACAGATTTTCTAACACTTCTCCTCTAATTGTGTCTTACTTGGGGCAAAAGTAATGTCAAGCCATAGTTCTTGATGAGAGTGGGAACATTTTTGTGTAGCACATATTTGCATACACATTGGATTCATTTTCCAATTTTCCATTTGAAATACTGAATCCCTGACACTAACCCCTACCCTACTAGACTCTGACTACTAATCGTAATATCATGGAAAATAATAACCCAATCAGAATAGAAATACAAGCAGTTAAGAGGAGGCATGTTTGGTATTCTTGGACTTGCCTTTTGCATTATATAGGGTAGGAGTTATAAATCTAGTCAGTTTTTTTGTTGAAATAGTTCTCCATGTGTTTTTAAAGTTAACAAACATGTGAATTTATGTCTCCCTTTCTCTGTAGCCTAGTCAGCAAATGTATTTTTATATGCATATATAGAATCCTACCTAGTATTACACGTACATTTTTGTGAGGTGGCTGACTTGGCAGATACAAATTGTGAGAAGATATCACTCCTCCTAAATGCTGTTGAAACTGAAAATTCAACCTATGGCTGAGCCTCCTATTTGAACAACATTATACATAAATCCATGTTCAGTAAAATTAATATTTTTGGATCTCTGGATGATATGTATTTCACGATAAATTTCCGTTGGCATACAAAATGCTACATTGTAATGTCTCTCTGTGTATATATATATATATATATATATATATATATATATATATATATACTCTCAAGATTTTTCAAAATATGAAATATATGTGCCTTATTGTGCACTCCCCAAATTCATTCATATCATGAATGTGGATTTATAATCAACTTTTCAAAAGATAATTCTCAGAAATATTCATCAACCTGAATTACATATTGGTTGCCTAGTACTGAAAACTATCTTCAGTAAATGGTGCATACAAAACATAATATTTCGACATTGCAAGTTGGCCGCGAATAGAGTGCATCACACCCAGTGTACCACGCCACATTGCAGGTGAATAACGAGTTAAAATGACAAAAGACTATCTTGTTAGGATCTTATAGAAAAATGGGTGTGCACCGAAACCTAAAAGAATGATTTCCACCAACGAGGTCCGGTAATTGAGTCTCAAACGTGAGCTGAATATGCAACCGGAGATCCGGGCTTACTGATCCGTGCGGCCCGCCCCGTGGCTACAGACGTCGGGGCACCACCGAGAAGCGACTAGCATCCAGGGAGAAACGTTGCTGCAGATTCTGTGGAATCCTGCCGGCTGACCCCCCACTGAGCCCCAGGCGGAGTTCGGGATCTCAGTCAGGGAAGGAAGCGCTACAGTTCTATCCCCCACAACGGAAACTCCACCAAGGAAACCAACGGCAACCATCTTGGAGAGCTGAAGTAACCACCGCCACTCTCTGACAGATTGCAACAATAAAACAGTTGTGTGTTTTCCGCTCATCTCCCATACAGTAGGATATTCGCATAAAATCTTTCCTAAGCTTTCCAGGGGAGGGATTATCAGAGAGAGCCTGAATAAAGATGGGGGGGGGAAACTAGAGGCACCTGACCTTCTACTCCCCCTCCCATCAGTGGTGAAAACAAAATCTGTCTAGCCAGCGATGGGGAAGGGGCAAACGGAAAAAAAAAAAAAACAATAGAGTGCTGGGGTTCCCAATAGACACAATCCACACCCAAGAAACGGCAGGCCAGAGTACAGTTTGAGCTGCCGAGGGCATTACTCAGGGGAAAACTGGTGTAGCAAGAGAAACCAGGACTAGCAGGAGAAACCAGGGGACTAGAGGCCAGGCCCGCGTGACTGGGCGCCTGGAGAACGCTCGCCCGCCGGCAACAGCCGGCCCGCTGCAGGTGCGACTGGACGGCTGGAGACCGCCTGCCCACCAGCGACCAATCACCTGCCATATGCCTGCCCTAATGGGTGGCTAGAGATCGCACAACCGCCGGTGACAGCCCACCCGCTGACTGCGTGACTGGACAGCTTGTGACCGCCTGCACACCCGCGACCAGGAGCTGAAAACAAACAGAGACAATACAGTCCCACACCCCCATGCGAACACCCGGGCAAAGAGCCTGGGGCCCACCATAGCAGAGAGGTGACATCACTGGAGCTCGGCCGTCGGAATTCCTTCCCAGTGGAATCCACTTTAGCATGCACAGTCTACCAACACAAAGGAGCTACAATAGAGATATATAAAACCAAAACAAATATATAGAAGAGAGCAGAAACACAGCAATCAAACGGAGCTGGAAAGTAATGTGAACTTCATGAAAAAACAAGGGAAAAAGGTGTACAAATAATGCCGGACAACTTAATTCTACAGGAGGACCTAGAATCATCAGAAACAGGGATAGGGAAAAAACTCAATGCATCCCTAACTCAGATGGAAAGAAATATTAGAGAAGACATGAGGCAGCAAGTCCAAGGAATAAAAGAATATTTTGAAAATGAATTAAACAAACAAATTCAAATGGCAAAGAAGGAGCTTTACCAAAAGACAGAGTTCTTAAAAAAATCAAACAGTAATCCTAGGAATGCAGAAAAATATAAACCACATTAAAAACTCAAACGAGAATATTGTAAATAGACTAGATTAAGTAGAAGTCAGAAGATCAGATAATGAAGACAAAGTTTATCAACTTGAAAAGAATATAGTCAACACAGAAAAGATGCTTATATCCCATGAGCAATCTATTTAAGAGATATGGGATGTCATAAAAAAACAAATTTGAGAGTCATCAGGATAGAAGAAGGCATAGAGATTCAAACCAAAGGAATGGACAACATATTAAATGAAATAATTCTAGAAAACTTCCCAGAGATAAAAGATGGAATGGATTGCCAAATCCTTGAAGCCTACATGACCTCAAACATTCAAAACCATAATAGACCAACTCCAAGACATAGAATTATCAAGATAGATAACATACAGAACAAGGAGAGAATATTAAAAGCTAAAAGAGAAATGAGGCAGATTACATTCTGGGGTAAACCAATTAGGTTAACGACTGAATTTTCATCACAAACTTTGAAAGCGAGTAGATCCTGGAACAATGTATTTCAAACGCTGAAAAATAATGGATTCCAACCAAGAGTACTGTATCCATCAAAATTAAGTTTGGGATTTGACAATGAAATTAGTGTCTTTCACGATAAACAAAAGCTAAAAGAATTTGCAGAAAGAACACCAGCACTGCAAAGCATTTGAGCAAAATACTAGAAGAAGAGGAATTGAAAAATAGTGCCCCAAACTAACAGCAGGAGGTATCTCAGTAAAGGGGGAGAAAAATAACCAAAAAGTAAAAACTAGCCAAACTAAAAATAAATAAATAAATAAACATGAATGAAAGTAAAAATCATATTTCAATTGTAACCTTAAATGTTAATGGCATAAACTCACCAATCAAGAGACATAGGTTAGTAACCTGAATCAAAAAAACAAATCCTACAGTCTGCTGCCTTCAGGAGACTCATATGATAGGTAAAGACATACACAGGCTGAAAGTAAAAGGTTGGGATAAATCATACCACTCACATGGCCCTCGGAAGCAAGCAGGAGTAGCCATACTCATATCAAATAAAATCAATTTCAAACCTACGTTAATAAAAAGGGATAACGAAGGACACTATGTACTGTTAAAAGGAACCATCCACCAACAAGACATAACAATTATCAATTTGTATGCACCAAACAATTGAGCTGCAACGCTCATGAAACAAACTCTCCTCAAGTTCAAGAGTCAAATAGACTACAACACAATAACTACGGGTGACTTCAACACACTGATATCGCCATTAGAAAGATCCTCTAGACAAAAACTGAATAAAGAAACTATGGAATTCAACAGCACAATAAATAACCTAGGCTTAACCAACATATATAGAATATATCAACCATCCTCAAGTGGATACACGTTCTTCTCAGCAACACAAGGATCCTACTCAAAGATAGTTCATATATTATGCCATAGGGCTACCCTTAGTAAATATAAAGGCTTGGAGATAATACCATGCACCATATCTGATCATATTGGAATGAAACTGGAAATAAATGATAAAAGAAGGAAGGAAAAATCCTACATCATATGGAAAAATGAACAATATTCTACTGAATGATCAATGGGTTACAGAAGACATAGAGGAGGATATAAAAAATTCTTATAGACAAATGACAATACAGACACAACATACTGGAATCTATGGGACACAATGAAAGCAGTTTTAAGAGGGAAATTCATTTCTTGGAGTTCTTTCCTCAAAAAAAAATAAAATAAAATAAAATAAATGAACTCACACTACACTTCAAAAACCTAGAAAAAGAAAAGAAAAACAACAGCAAATGTAGTAGAAGACAAGAAATAATTAAAATTAGAGCAGAAATCAACGAAATTGAAACAAAAAAAAACATTGAAAAAATTGATAAAACTAAAGGTTGGTTCTTTGAAAACATAAATAAGATTGACAGGCCCTTAGCCATGCTAACAAAGAGAAGAAGAATGAGAACTCAAATTACTAACATACGGCATGAAAAAGGCATTATCATAACAGACACTACAGAAATACAGAAGATAATTAGAAAGTATTTTGAAACCCTATATTCAAATGAAATAGAAGATAGTGAAGATATCAATAAATTTCTTAAGTCATACGATGTGCCAAGATTGAGTCAGGAAGACACACACAATTTAAACAGACCAATAACAAAGGAAGAAATACAAGAAGCCATCAAAAGACTACGAACCAAAAAAAGCCCTGGAGCGGATGGGTATAGAGCGGAGCTCTACAAAACCTTAAAAGAAGAATTAATACCAATACTTTTCAAGCTATTTCAAGAAATAGAAAATGAAGGTGCTCTTTCAAATTCATTCTATGAGGCCAAAATCACCCTGATCCCGAAACCAGACAAAAACACTTCAAAGAAACAAAACTACAGACCAATATCTCTAATAAACTAGGATGCAAAAATTCTCAATAAAATCCTGGTGAATGTAATACAAAAGCATATCAAAAAATTGTGCACCATGATCAAGTAGGATTCATCCCAGGGATGCAAGGCTAGTTCAATATACGGAAATCCATAAATGCTATTCACCACATCAATAGACTTAAAGACAAGAACCATATGATCATCTTGATAGATGCAGAAAAAACATTCGACAAAGTTCAGCCTCCCTTTATGTTCAAAACACTAGAAAAACTAGGGATAACAGGAACTTACCTCAAGATTGTAAAAGCTATATATGCTAAACCTCAGGCTAGCATCATCGTAAATGGAGAAAAACTGAAGGCATTCCCTCTAAAATCTGGAACAAGACAGGGATGCCCTCTATCACCACTTCTATTCGATTTAGTTCTTGAAATACTAGCCAGAGCAATTAGACAGACAAAAGAAATTAAAGACATGAAAATAGGAAAAGAAGAACTTAAATTATCGCTATTTTCAGATGACATGATAATATATTTAACAGACTCAAAAGGGTCTACAAACAATTGCTAGAGTTAATAAATGAATTCAGCAAAGTGGCAAGATATAAATTCAACACGCATTAATCAAAGGCATTCCTGTATATCAGCAGAAAAACTTCTGAAATTGAAATGAGGAAAACCACTCCATTCACTATATCCACAAAGAATATAAGATACTTGGGAATCATCCTAACGAAAGAGGTGAAAGATTTATATAATGAAACCTACAGAACCCTAAAGAGAGAGATAGAAAAAGATCTTAGAAGATGGAAAAATGTACTTTGTTCATGGATAGGCAGAACTAACATCATCAAAATGTTGATATTACCCAAAGTTCTCTACAGGTTTAAATCGGTGCCAATAAAAATCCCAATGGCATTTATTGTAGAAATGATAAAGCAATCATGAAATTCATATGGAAAAACAAAAGACCCTGAATACCAAAAGCAATTCTAAGCAGGAAGTGTGAATCTGGAGGTATAGCGATACAAGAGTTCAAACTGTACTACAAAGCAATAGTAATAAAAACATCGTGGTACTGGTACCAAAACAGGCAGCTGGACCAATGGTATAGAATAGAGGACACAGAAACCAATCCACAAAATTACAACTTTCTTATATTTGATAAAGGGGCTAAAAACATGCAATGGAGGAAAGATAGCATCTTCAACAAATGGTGCTGGGAAAATTGGAAATCCATATGCAACAAAATGAAACTGAATCCCTTTCTCTCACCATGCAAAAAGTTAACTCAAAATGGATCCAGGAGCTAGATATCAAATCAGAGACACTGCGTCTAATAGAAGAAAAAGTTGGCTACGATCTACATACTGTGGGGTCGGGCTCCACATTCTTTAATAGGATGCCCATAGCCAAAGAGTTAATAACAAGAATAAACAAATGGGACTCACTTAAACTAATTTTTTTTTTCAGCAAGAGAAACAATAAGAGAGGTAAATAGAGAGCCTACATCCTGGGAACAAATTTTTACCCCTCACACTTCAGATAGAGCCCTAATATCCAGAATATACAAAGAACTCAAAAAAATTAAACAATAAGATAACAAATAACCCAATCAACAAATGGGCCAAGGACCTGAACAGACACTTCACAGAGGAGGACATTCAATCAATGAACAAGTACATGAAAAAATGCTCACTATCTCTAGCAGTCAGAGAAATGCAAATCAAAACCACCCTATGATACCATCTCACTCCAGTAAGATCGGCAGCCATTATGAAGTCAAACAAAATAAGTGTTGGTGAGAATGTGGGGAAAAGGGTACACTTGTACACTGCTGGTGGGACTGCAAATTGGTGAGGCCAATTTGGAAAGTACTATGGTGATACCTGGGAAAGCTGGGAATGGATCCACCATTTGACCCAGCTATCACCCTTCTCGAACTATTTCCTGAGGATCTTAAAAGAGCGTACTGTAGAGATACTGCCACATCAATGATCATAGCTGCACAATTCACAATAGCTAGACTGTGGAACCAACCTAGATGCCCTTCAATAAATGAATGGATAAAAAAAATGTGGCTTTTATACAAAATGGAGTATTACTCTTCATTAAAAAATGACAAAATCGTAGAATTTGCATGGAAATGGATGGCATTAGAGCAGATTATGCTAGGCGAAGCTAGCCAATCCTTAAAAAAACAAATGCCAAATGTCTTCTTTGATATCAAAAGAGCAACTAAGAACAGAACATCGAGGAAGAGCATGAGGAAAAGTTTATCATTAAAAAAAGACGAGTTGGGGGAGAGAAAGGGAGAGAGAAGGGAAAGCATATGGAAATAGTAGGAGACCCTCAATGTTACACAAAATTACATATAAGAGGATTTGAGGGGAAATGGGGGGGAAACAATGGAGAGAATTGAACAACAGCAGATGAGGTAGAGAGGGAAGATGGGAGGGGAGGGGAGGGGGGATAGTGGGGGATAGGAAAGGTCGCAGAATACAACAGTCACTAATATGCTATTGTTCAAAAATGTGAATGTGTAACCAATGTGATTCTGAAATTCATATTTGTGGAAAAAATGGGAGTTCATAACCCATTTGAGTCAAATGTATCAAAGATGATATATCATGAGCTTTGTAATGTTTGGAACAACCAATAGAAATAAATAAATAAATAACGGTTTAAAATTGAGAGGGATGAAATCAGCTAAAAATGGGTTGAGATGCATTCATTTTGCTAAGCAGAAACTTTGTTTCGTTTAGTTGTAACTATCACAAATTTATTTTACCAGGAAATTGGCTTTTGAAAATGCACATAAATTGAGATTAAAGGATAATTCACCTACCTTCATGAAAAATTCATAGCATTTTCTATATTTTTCATATTTCATTTTTTTTTCGTGAATATTTTGTCATGGACCAGGTCTAGTCTTAGGCTATTCTTCCAGAATACTACCTCATCTGACAAATTCGTACAATGTGTTGGATTGTTGTTTTCACCTTTTATTTAATAGTTTCTAGCTGATAATGTGTATTTTCTTTATCTTTATTTGCACATATATACCCAACAATATCTTTGCATTTTATGTTTTACTGGGGAAGAGACTCATCAAAAGCTCTTTGTTATATGTATCAACAATCAGACATTTAGAGCACACAATTATTCTTAATTTTGCATGAAAATATCTTTGTACTATTTTCTTATACAGATTTAGAATTATTAATAATGTCCCTACTGTAATAAGTAATTATTTACAAGAAGAATTAAACAATTGACTTTATATCAATTATGAATATGAAAAGTACTAAAATAAGCATTTGGCAATTAATACACAATTGATAGAAATTGAAATCACAAGAAAGCCTTTAAAATGTCAGTGCATATGGTCCTTAAATAATAGGTTATTCAAAAAACTTTTTCTAATTCATAAGATTTAATATGCCGTATTATAGCTTAATGTGATATAAAACCTTAAATTATCAGTATTGATAAAAAGAATGATACCTGTTTATTTAAATATGTTTATTTGATTTTCACTGTAAGATGTTAATTCTGGAAGGCTTGAGAATTAAGAAAGTTTTGGTCTATATTATTTTTAACAGGCTAATCAAAGTACTTTTAAATGTATATGTATGTATATATATATATAATATGTAATGCATATGCATGAATATAGATACATATGTATAAAAATTTATTTTAATATATCTATCAGGTGATTATAATTATTAAATTTTCTCAAGAAAAGAACAATGACTATAAAAAACAGTCTTAAATTTAAATTTCATAGCATACTACTGTTTGTAATGACATGAGAGAAAAACAGATATGAAAGGAAAACGAAAAAGCAAGAGAGAGAAGGGGGAAAATGAGGAAGAAAGTGAGTAAAGATGAGGGAGAGGCATGTTCGATGTAAAGATAAAAGTGGAGGGGCTGGGTTTGTGGTTCAGTGGTAACATGCTTTTCTAGCATGTGTGGGACACTGGGTTCTATTCTAAGCACCACATACAAATAAACAAAATGAAGGTCAATCACAACTGAAAAAATTAAAAATAAAAAAGTAGAAATATTACCAAAACTCCAAGCTTTTATGAATGTTAAATTAAAAAAATTATGTTACATAGCCTTATGTAATTTCTAGACTATCCAAAAGAGTCATTAAATGTTAGATTATTAGTGCGATAACTAAAAATCCATTGCTCTTTCCTCAACCTTCTGTGGCATGCTAGTGGTAAAATAAATTCTATTATAACACCCCCCAAAAAATCTAATATTTCTATAGTAACTGACCCAGTTTAATATCAAGGCTAGTAGATTCCTATGGGACATGATGTGTATTTTGACATTCATTTTTATTCAACACTGGAACATTACTATTTCTTCAGTTTATGCACATCATAGGATATATATTTCATCCACAAGTTCGCTAATTTATACGCATTTGTTTCACTTTCAGTCACTTCCTGCTTCAGAACACATGTATTTCTCTATGTTTCTTGACTGCTCTTTTCATGAGACTTCTTTCCAAACTCATTATTTTCGATTTCCATTATCACATTTGAAGCAAAACTCATACACCCGTCATGATAAACCAAACCCTAGTATTACCATTAGATGTACAACTAGCTGGAATTAATGATTGTATATCAATATAAGATTTCTTACTTAGTTTCAGATATCAATTAAATCCATTATTTAAAGTGGAACCAGTTATATTATTTATTCACAGTATGGTCTTTTCATGCATTATCTCTATATTCATAGACACAGGATACACCTCTTTGTACCCCCAATACTAATTTATGCGTCTTCAAAATATTGCTCCCAGAAATGGTGGAAGAAATGCACATGTCACCTGATTTACATATACATTTTATCACAGTAATATTCTGGACACAAAACGCAAAGGTGACACTTATGATTTTACCAAACTTAAATGGAAAGTGAACATGGATTACTAAAAACTTCCATGTCCAGTTTGCCTAATGCTCTCAAATGTGAATCCTATTCTTGACTACATATTTGTTTCTTCCTAAGATTATATATTCAACCTCAAGCCCGTTGAAAATGTCTAATCTTATCACTCACTTTTTCTTTTGCCTGATTTCCTAATGTCTCTATTGATATCTGCTTTCCTACATATTTTCCCCAGCTTATCATTGTGACTGACTCTTCACATGTGCTCACATTTACATTCAATCTCTACCAGAAACCCTATTGCAAAAGAACTTTTGGTCCAAATCCTATACTCACTCTTAGTTCTAAACCTACAGACTATCTTTCTAATAATACCGACTATCCCTTCTTGACTAGAAGTTCTCTTTGACATTCCATCATTCAAGGTACAAAGTCCTATGCCATTGAACATTGATTTATCTGAGACATTTCTGCAGAACATAATTCAAAGCTAAGTATCCCAATCAAGGGCCCAATGCCCTTCTGGGCTTCAAATCTTATGTAGATTTCTGTTTTCATTCTTATATTTCACTTTTACATTCTTGTAAATATTACAGGTTCCCAATACCATTATTCATGCCGTGGAATGTTTCTTAACCCAAATTGAACTTTTATTAACCGTAACCATACACTCTTCCCTGAATCAAACTTTACAGAAGAGCAGGGACAGAGTTGCTTTTACAATACAGGAATGTAGGGGTTCTTAAACCTGCTGAGATCCTCAAAGGTCCATGCAGAAATGATCCCTGGAGAAGACGTAGGCAGCTATGAAGGAGTTGAGAGAGCAAAAGTCATCTTGCATGGCAAACCCCCTTGTCAGGATGAAGGGATGTGTCTGAATCAGTCTCTCTATCTAAATGTAGAGAAGATGGACTAAACCAGTCCTGTGTGGGGAGATGTTCCCAGGCGCCTATGTTTGTTATACCATTCTATCTTGTGAACTTGTCACCGAAAGTAGGGGCAGCCTCTATCTCATGGGACCCTTGGAAGCAAATGTTAAAACAAAGTGATTGCCAAGGTAGTGACCTCATACATTTCCTGAAGAAAGTGACCTACCTCACTTCCTTGGTGATGTAACTCTCTGAACTTGGGATCCAAGATGCCAGGCTGCCAGAGCCAGTCCCAGTCCCAATCCCAGTGGGCTCACTTGTTTGGATGTACCAAGGACAGAGTCAGTATTTCTTGGTATCTACTAATGTGAGGATTGCCAAATGCCAGGACAGATCTGAAGAGGGGCCTTTCCTGAGAAAGCAGGTAGTGGCTCACCGCTGGCTCCTGAGAACTTCACAGAGTTTGCAAAGGAGACAGATCTGAGACAGGACAGGACATTTCATTGGAACATAATACGGCCCAACAGACAGAGGACACTCCAGATAGTCAGAGACCTACTTGCAGGAAGGAGATGCCTTTGTGAGTGTGAGTGTCAGTTTGTGGTTTTGTCTCATGTTCTGAGAATAGGTAGGAAAGACAGTTTGTTTGGTTTGGAATGGACTGTTTCTAGTAAGTCTTTTGACAAGGTGAGTGATTCTATGCCTGTGTATCCCACTGTGTCCGTGGTTGTAGACATTAGAAAAGAGAATGCATCAATGGATATGTCTTGTCTTGTAGAAAGCTTCCCAGCATTCATCCTGCCCAATTTATGAATGAACTGCAGCTTGCCTTATGGAGGGACAACACCTACTATCTTCTAAGTTCCTGTTTTCTTCCTGAATTCTGGCAACTCTGCAGAATAGGCTCATGGTTTTGTGTCCAAGATATGTACCACCTCCAAGCTCTGTTACATGGCCATGTACTGGATAGCGGTAAGGAATGGCGAGCATCTCAGAAAACTCAGATATCAGTGTGACCAGGAAATTCTCAGTGGAGAAACCCTGCTTTGGGCCATTCTCTTACCTATGTTTCTGTTGCCCTGAATGTCAGGAAGGTCTTTGCCTCAGGCCACCCCTTTGTGAAGCCTGAAGAAAACAGTTTTCAAATGAAAATGAATGGTCATCATCTGTGGCTCTTTGCTTAGTTTCTTTGGAAATGGATGTGTCTTAATCAGCCTCTTGGACATGTGTGAGGTTGTGGCTTAGATTCTCAGCACCTGATGGATCTAAAGAAAGATCCCATGTGTGCATCCAAACCAAAATGGCAAAAAGATCAGTTATGGTGGATGAAGTGTCTTGCCTTCCTTTGTTATGTTCCTGACCTACATCAAGTGAGAATAGGGATCATTTGGTTCAAATGAAATCTTCAAAGCCCTAAAGAAGTGCTTGGGTTTTCTCATTATTCCAAATCACATAAAGAATCTATACCTGACAGGCAGTAGGCTTCAAAATGGAGAAGCAGAGCAGTATTAACTGCAGTCCTATTTTATCACTCCTGGTTCAAATGCAGGGTGTCCAGGCCCCAATGACTTTAGGCAAATGAGGGGTAAGAGAGCTTATTTTGGACACTAACACATACCCCACTAGACTCTGACTACTAATCCTAACATGATGGAGAATAATAACCAAAACAGAATAGAAATACAAGCAGTTCAGAGGAGTCATGTTGTATAATTGGACTTGCCTTTTGCATTATATAGGCTAGGAATTATAAATCTACTCAATTTTTAATTAAAACAGTTCTCCATGTGTTTTTAAAGTTAACAAATATGTGAATTCCTCTCTCCCTTTCTCTGTGGCCTATTCAGCACATGTGTTTTTATATGCATATATAGAATCCTACCTGGTATCACATGTATATACTTGAGAGGTTGCTGACTTGGCAGATGCAAATTGTGAGAAGAGATCACTCCTCTTAATGCTGTTGGAACTGAAAATTCAAACTATTGGTGACCTTTCTAGCTGAACAAAATTATATATAAATCCATGTTCAGTAAAAAGTATATTTTGGGATGTGTGGATTATATATATTTCGTAATAAATTTCGATTGGCATATATATTGCTACTTTTTAATGTCTGTGTGAGTGTGTGTGTGTGTATATATATATAGGCATATGTATATATATGTATCTATATATATATCTATATATCTATATATCTATATATATCTATATCTATATCTATATCTATATCTATATATATATATATATATATATATTATATATATATATATACACACTCTCCAGATTTTTGAAAATATGAAATATATGTGTCTTATTATACACTCCCAAAATTTATTCATGTTCATGTATGTGGATTTATTATCAACTTTTCACAAGATTATTCTCAGAAATATTCATCCACCTGAAATACATATTTGTTTCCTAGTACTGAAAACTAACTTCAGTGAATGATGCATACAAATCCTAATATTTCTACAGTTACTGACCAAGTTTAACATCAATGCAAGTAGATTCCTATGGGACATGATATGTATTTTGACGTTCATTTGTATTCAACACTGGTACATTACTATTTCTTCAGTTTATGCACATCATGGGATATATATTTCATCCACAAGTTCGCTAATTTATATCAATTTGTTTCACTTTCAATTACTTCCTGCTTCAGAACACACGTATTCCTCCATGTTTCTTGACTAGTCTCTTCATGAGACTTCTTTACAAACACATTATTTTCGATTTCCATAATTACTTTTGAAGCAAAACTCACACACCCTTAATGACAAACCATAACCCTCATATTACCATTAGATGTATAACTGATAGGAATGAATGACTGTGTATCAATATAAGATTTCTTGTAAATTTTAAGATATCAATTTAATCCATTATTTAAAGTGGAATCAGTTATATTATTTATTCACAGTATCATCTATTCATGCATTATCTCTATATTCATACACACAGGGTACACCTCTTTGTACCCGCAATACTAATTTATACATCTTCAAAATATTGCTCCCTGAAATGGTGGAAAAAATACTTATGTCACCTGATCTACCTATACATTTTATCACAGTACTATTTTGGATACAAAATGCAAAGATCACACATATGTTTGTACAAAAGCCTAAATTGAATGGGAGCATGGATTACTAAAAACATTGATGTCTAGGTTGCCTAATTCTCTCAAATGTCCATCCTATTGGTGACTACATATTTGTTTCTTCGAAGATTATATAGTCAACATCAACCCTGTTAAAATGTCTAATCCTATCACTCACTTTATACTTTGCCTGATTTCCTACTGTCTCTATTGATGTTTCCTTTCCTACATATTTTCCCCAGTTTACCTATGTGACTGACTCTTCACATGTGCTGACATTGACCTTCATTCTATTACCGAAACCCTATTGATAAAGAACTTTTGGTCCATATCCTGTACTCACACTTCTTGCAAAACCTACCGACTATCTTCCTAATCCTATGGACTATCCCTGTGTGAGTGGATGTTCTTTTCTACAATCTATCATCCAAGGTACAAGGTCCTATGTCATTGATAATCAATTTATCTGAGACATCACTGCAGAACGTAATTCAAAGCTAAGTATCCAAATCAAAGGCCCAATGCCAATATGGACTTTAAATCTTACTACATTTCTGTTTTCATACATATTTTTCAACTCTATGTTCTTATATATATCACAGATTCCCAATACCATTATTCATCCAGCAAAATGATTCCTAACCCAAAACAAACATGTAATTAACCCTAACCATAAACTGTTCCCTCAATCTACATTTACAAAAGAGCAGGGACAGAGTTGGTCTTACAATACAGGAAAGTAGGGGATTGTCCACCTGCTGAGAACCTCAAAGGTCCATGCAGAATTGATCCCTGGAGAAGATGTAGGCAGGTATGAAGGTCCTGAGAGATCAAAAGTCATCTTCCATGCCAAACAACCTGGTCAGGATGAAGGCTTTTGTCTGAATCAGCCTCTCTCTTCTTAATCTAGAGAAGATGGACCAAATGAGGCCTGTGTGGAGAGCTGTTCCCAGGTGCCTATGGTTGATATACCATTCTAACTTGTGAAAGTGTCACAAAAATACGGTCAGCCTACATGTCATGGGACACTTGGATGCATGTGTTAGGACAAACTGGTTGCCAAGGCAGTAACCTCATTCAGTTCCTGAAAGAAGTTACCTCACCTCACTTTTTTGTTCATGGCACTTTCTGAACTTGGGATCCAGGAAGCCAGGCACCTAGAGCCTGTCTCAGTCCCAGACCCAGTGGTCTCACTTTTTTGATATAACAAGGACAGAGTCAGTCTTTCTTGGTATCTACTGATGTGAGAATGGACAAATGACAGGAAAGCTCTTAAGAGGGGCCTTTCCTGAGAAAGAAGGCAGTGGCTAACTGCTGGCTCCTGACAACTTCACAGAATTGGCCATGGACACCAGATGTGAGATAGGAGAGGCCATTTCAGGGGAACATAGTATGGCCTATCAGTCAGAGGACACTCCGGATAGTCACAAACCTACTTGGAGGAAGGAGGTGCTTATCTGGCTGGGGGTGTGGGTTTGTGGTTTTTTTCTCATGCTCTGAGAATATGTCTGAAAGGCGGTTTGTTTGGTTTGGAGTAAAGTGTTTCCAGAAAGTCGTATGAAAAGGCGAGTGTTTCTATGTCTGTGTATCTCACTGTGTCAGTGGTTGTAGACATTAGCAAAGAGAATGCATCAATGGATGAGTCTTGTCTAGTAGAAAGCTTCCCAGCATTCATCCTTCCCAATTTATGAATGGACTGCGGCTTGCCTTATGGACCGGCAACACCTGCTATCTTCCTAAGTTACTGTTTGCTTCCTGAATTCTGGCCACTCTCCAGAATAGGCTCATGGTTTTGTGTCCAAGATATGTACCACCTCCAAGCTCTGTGACACGGCCATGTGTTGGTTAAATGAAGGGCATGGCGAGCATCTCAGAAAACTCAGATATCAGTGTGACCAGTAAAGACTCAGTGGAGAAACCATGCTTTGGGCCTTTTCCTTACCTAATGTTCTGTTGCCCTGAATGTCAGGAAAGTCTTTGCCTCATTCCACCCTTTTTGAAGCCTGAAGAAAAGTTTTCAACTGCAAATGAAGGGGCATCAACTGTGGCTCTTTGCTTAATTGCTTTGGAAAGGGATATGTCTTAATCAGCCTCTTGGCCTTGTGTAATTCTGTGGCTTAGATTCTCTGCACCTGATGGATCTAAAGAGAGATCCCATGTATGCATCCAAAAGCAAAATGTCCAAAAGAGCAATCATTGTGGATGAAGTCTCCCTCCTTCCGTGGTAAGGTTCCTGACCTACATTAAGTGAGAATAGGCCTCCTTTGGGTCAAATAAGTTCTTCAAAGCCCTGCAGATTCTAGCCCATAGGTGATTGGGTTTTCTCATGACTCCAATTCACATGAAGAATCTAAATCCCACCATCAGTAGGCCTCAAATTTAAGAAGCAGAGCAAAATAAACGGCAGGCCTATTTGATGACTCTTAGTTCACAGGAAGGGTGTCCAGGCCACCCTGACTTTAGGCAAATGAGAGGCAAGGAAGCTTATTTTGGACACTGTCTTGGGCTGCACCCCTCAAGGAAACCTCCAGCCAGAGGTTATGATGAGTGTCTGTATGGAAGAAAATGAGGGCCATGTGGGAGTGTTTTGGTTTTAATTGTAGTCATTTTTGTGGCGGTTAGTAGAGATTACATGGTCCACCTTGGCTTGAACTTTGGTGGGATTCTGCATAAAGACTGAGTTCTCGTACTGAACTCAGAGAAGTATTGCCATGAATAGTGTTGGAATTTTAGGAGGCCACGCATGAGAGTCGCCCTTGGAAACTGAGATCTAGGCCCAGGGTAATTATTCACAGAGCACTGGAAATCTCAGCCAGGATATCACATGATTTTGTTTGAAAAACTTGGCAACCATTGTTGAGAGTCAAAACACACATGGACCTCACATTGTAGACCTCAATGTTCCTGGATTCATGTGACCTTTTGGCCACTCTTTGGGAAGTCTTTCCTGTGAGAGATCTCCAGATATTTCATTGAAATGAGCTTCCTCACCATTTAATAGTTCCAGAATGCCTCCAACTTCATCCTTGAAAAATGGCTAGGTCAATATATCATGAAATTTTTAAAATTCCCATGACAAGTTGGCACTGGAGATTCTTTGGATATCCTGTGGCCGATCATAAGAATAACAGTCAGTGCCTTGATTGACTGGTTTTCATAAAAATTGTGCAGAACAGTGATGCCAGGAAGTTGGAGCCTGCTGAGGAGTGGGCCTAGAGCATTGGTGGGCAGGTGTGTGATAAAACATCTGCGGTGTGTTCATGTGGATCTGCCTTTGGCTTCCAAATGGCTTGTGACTGATGTGGTGCAGCCAGCAGTCCCTTCAATGTAAAGGCATCTTGTTATATGCAGAGGTTTTAGGGAAATATTTAGAATCAGGTTGCTATGGTCAAGGGGGCAACTATGTGGGATATAAGCCTGTTAGGTGCATTCTCCTGCAGACCCTGACCCACCACACGTGATAGAACCCCCTCACGCACAGAGTAACAGTTGAATTCTTTGTATTTCTTGAAGCAAATACCAAAATCCCAGTGCAGCAGCAAAAAACACCACAAAAAGTGGAGAATGACCAAATAGCTTCACAGGCCCATGTGGATACACTTAGCCCCTCGTGTCCACAGTTTACCTACAAAGAGAGTATTCAGCACTGCTGACTCATGTTCAGGGAAAATAAGAAACCATGTCCTCCAGGTCACATAGATGAAGACGCTGATTTGATGGTCTCACTACAAACGAAGCTGAAGCTCCCGACAACAACATATATTTCAAGTGCCCACCCTCAGAGGCAGTTTCTCAAGAAGTCTTTACGCCAGCAGAGCTCCATGTTTTTGGAATGATTACACTGTCCCTTACTTTTGGAATCTCCTCTACCTCCTCCAAGGTTGTGAACTCCTGAGCATATTCCATTCCAGATATTTATTCACAGATTTTCTAACTCTTCTCTTCTAATTGTGTCTTACTCTGCGCGATTGTAATGTCAAGGCATTGTTCTGGATGAGAGTGGGAAGATTTTTGTGTACCACATATTTACATACACTTTGGATTCATTTTCCAATTTTCCTTTCAAAATACTGAATACCTCACACTAACACTTACCCTACTAGACTCTGACAACTAATCCTAATAAGATGGAGAAAAATAAACCAAAAAAAATAGAAATACAAGCAGTTCAGAGAAGGCATGGTGTATAGTGGAATTGCCTTTTGCATTATTTAGGGTAGGAGTTATAAATCTAGTCAATTATTTGTTAAAATATTTCTCCATGTGTTTTAAAGTTAACAAATATGTGAATTCCTGTTTCCCTGTCTCTGTAGTCTATTCAGCACATGTATTTTTACATGCAATTATAGAATCTTACCTGATACCACACGTACATTTTTGTGAAGTGGCTGACTTGGCAGATACAAATTTTAAGAGATCACTCCTCCTAAACGCTTTAGAACTGAAAATTCAACCTATGCGTGAGCTTACTAGTTGAACAACATTATACATAAATCCATGTTAAATAAAATAAATATTTTTGGATCTCTGGATGATATAAATTTCATGGTGAATTTCATATAGCATATATTATGCTATTTTTAATGTCTCTGTGTGTTTGTGTGTGTGTGTATATATATATATATATATATATATATATATATATATATATATATATATATATATATATATATATTTTCTCCAGATTTTTCAAAATATGAAATATGTGTCTTATTATACACTCCCTTAACTCATTCATATTCAAGTATGTGGATTTATAATCAAATTTTCTCAAGAGTTTTCTCAAAATATTCATTCTCCTGATATACATATTTGTTTCTTAGTACTGAAAACTAACTTTAGTGAATGGTGCATACAAATCCTAATATTTCTACAGTAACTGACCTAGTTTAACATCAACGCAAGTAGATTCCTATGGGACATGATGTGTATTTGGATGTTCATTTTATTCAACACTGGTACATTACTATTTCTTCAATTTATTCACATCATGGGATATATATTTCATCCACAAGTTCGCAAGTTTATAGGCATTTGTTTCACTTTCAATCATTTTCTTCTTCAGATCACATGTATTCCTCCATGTTTCTTGACTGGTCTTTTTATGAGACTTCTTTCCAAACACATTAATTTAGATTTCTATGATCACTTTTGAAGCAATACTCACACACCTTTCATGATAATCATAACCCTAATATTACATATAGATGTATTACTGGTTGGAATGAATGATGTTATATCAATCCAAGATTTCTTATAATATTTCATATATTAATTCAATCCATTATTTAAAGTGGGAACAGTTAAATTATTTATTCAAAATGTGGTCTATTCATGCATTATGTCTATATTCATGGACACAGGGTACACCTCTTTTACCCCCAATAGTAATTTATAGGTCTTGAAAACATTACTTCCAGAAATGCTTGAAGAAATGCTCATGTCATCTGATCCACATATACATTCTATGACAGTAATATTCTGGACAAAAAATGCAAAGGTCACACTTATAATTGTACCAAAGCCTAAAATGAAAGTGAACATGGATTACTAAAAGCATCCATGTCCAGGTTTCCTAATGCTCTCAAATGTCAATCCTAATGGTCACTGCATATTTGTTTCTTCTTAAGATTATATATTCAAACTCAACAGTGTACAAAATGTCTAATCCTATCACTCACTTTATACTTTGCCTGATTTTGTAAAGTCTCTATTATTATCTGCTTTTCTACATATTTTTCAAAGTTCATCATTGTGACTGAATTTTCATATGTGCTGACATTTACATTCACTCTCTAACTGAAAGCCTATTGCTAAAGAAATTCCCGTCCAAATCCTGTACTCACTCTTCTTCCTAAACCTACTGACTATCTACCTAATCGTACCGACTATCCCTTTTTGACTGAATGTTCTCTTCCTCATTCAATCATCCAATGTACAAGGTCCTATGCCATTGTAAATGGATTTATCTGAGACATCTGAGCAGAACCTAATTCAACACTACGTATCCCAATCAAGGGCCTAATGCCCTTCTGGGCTTCAAATCCTAGATTTCTGTTTTCATACATATATTTTACCAATATAATTTAATAAATATCGCATGTTCCCAATACCATTATTCATCGCGCAGAATGATTCCTAACCGAAATCGAACCTGTTATTACCCTAACCATCATCGCCTGGAGGTCATTCCTCAAAAAAAGGAAAAACCAACAAATAAATGAGCTCACACTTCATCTCAAAGCCCTAGAAAAGGATGAACAAAACAACAGCAAATGCAGCAGAAGGCATGAAATAATTAAAATCAGAGCGGAAATCAACAAAATTGAAACAAAAGAAACTATTGAAAAAATCAACAAAACTAAAAGTTGGTTCTTCGAAAAAATAAACAAGATTGACAGACCCTTAGCCATGCTAACGAAGAGGAGAGAGAACTCAAATTACTAACATACAGGATGAAAAAGGCAATATCACAACAGATGCTACAGAAATTCAGAAGACAATTAGAAATTATTTTGAAAACCTATATTCCAATAAAATAGAAGATAGTGAAGACATCGATAAATTTCTTAAGACATATGATTTGCCCAGACTGAGTCAGGAGGATACACACAATTTGAACAGACCAATACCAATGGATGAAATTGAAGAAGCAATCAAGAGACTACCCACCAAGAAAAGCCCGGGACCGGATGGGTATACAGCGGAGTTTTACAAAACTTTTAAAGAAGAATTAATACCAATACTTTTCAAGTTATTTCAGAAAATAGAAAAAGAGGGAGCTCTTCCAAATTCATTCTATGAGGCCAACATCACGTTGATTCCGAAACCAGACAAAGACACATCAAAGAAAGAAAACTTCAGAACAATAACCCTGATGAACCTATATGCAAAAATCCTCAATAAAATTCTGGCGAATCGGATACAAAGGCACATCAAAAAAATTGTGCTCCATGATCAAGTAGGATTCATCCCTGGGATGCAAGGATGGTTCAATATACGGAAATCAATAAATGTTATTCACCACATCAATAGACTTAAAGATAAGAACCATATGATCATCTCGATAGATGCAGAAAAAGCATATGACAAGTACAGCATCCCTTGATGTTCGAAACATTAGAAAAACTAGGGATAACAGGAAATTACCTTGACATTGTAAAAGCTATCTATGCTAAGCCTCAGGCTAGCATCATTCTGAATGGTGAAAAATTGAAGGCATTCCCTCTAAAATCTGGAACAAGACAGGGATGCCCTCTATCACCACTTCTATTCAATATAGTTCTCGAAACACTGGCCAGAGCAATTAGACAGACGAAAGAAATTAAAGGCATAAAAATTGGAAAAGAAGAACTTAAATTATCATTATTTGCGGATGACATGATTTTATACATAGAAGACCTAAAAGGGTCTACAAAAAAACTACTAGAACTAATAAATGAATTCAGCAAAGTAGCAGGATATAAAATCAACACGCATAAATCAAAGGCATTCTTGTATATCAGCAACAAAACTTCTGAAATGGAAATGAGGAAAACCACTCCATTCACAATATCCTCAAAAAAAATAAAATACTTGGGAATCAACCTAACAAAAGAAGTGAAAGATTTATACAATGAAAACTACAGAACCCTAAAGAGAGAAGTAGAAGAAGATCTTAGAAGATGGAAAAATATACCCTGTTCATGGATAGGCAGAACTAACATCATCAAAATGGCGATATTACCAAAAGTTCTATATAGGTTTAATGCAATGCCAATCAAAATCCCAAAGGCATTGCTTGTAGAAATAGATAAAGCAATCATGGAATTCATATGGAAAAATAAATGACCCAGAATAGCAAAAGCAATTCTAAGCAGAAAGTGCGAATCAGGCGGTATAGCGATACCGGATTTCAAACTATATTACAGAGCAATAGTAACAAAGACAGCATGGTACTGGTACCAAAACAGGCGGGTGGACCAATGGTACAGAATAGAGGACACAGAGAACAATCCACAAAGTTACAACTATCTTATATTTGATAAAGGGGCTAAAAGCATGCAATGGAGGAAGGATAGAATCTTCAACAAATGGTGTTGGGAAAACTGGAAATCCATATGCAACAAAATGAAACTGAACCCCCTCCTCTCACCATGCACAAAAGTTAACTCAAAATGGATCAAAGACCTTGATATCAAATCAGAGACTCTGCGTCTGATAGAAGAAAAAGTTGGCTACGATCTACATATAGTGGGGTCGGGCTCCAAATTCCTTAATAGGACACCCATAGCACAGGAGTTAATAGCAAGAATCAACAAATGGGACTTACTTAAACTAAAAAGTTTTTTCACAGCAAAAGAAACAATAAGAGAAGTAAATAGGGAGCCTACATCATGGGAACAAATATTTACTCCTCACACGTCAGATAGATCCCTAATATCCAGAATATACAAAGAACTTAAAAAATTAGACAATAAGATAACAAATAACCCAATCAACAAATGGGACAAGGACCTGAACAGAAACTTCTCCGAGGAGGACATACAATCAATCAACAAGTACATGAAAAAATGCTCATCATCTCTAGCAGTCAGAGAAATGCAAATCAAAACCACCCTAAGATACCATCTCACTCCAGTAAGATTGGCAGCCATTATGAAGTCAAACAACAACAAGTGCTGGCGAGGATGTGGGGAAAAGGGTTCTCTTGTACATTGCTGGTGGGGCTGCAAATTGGTGCGGCCAATTTGGAAAGCAGTATGGAGATTCCTGGGAAAGCTGGGAATGGAACCACCATTTGACCCAGCTATTGCCCTTCTCGGACTATTCCCTGAAGACCTTAAAAGAGCGTATTACAGGGATACTGCCACATCGATGTTCATAGCAGCACAATTTACAATAGCTAGATTGTGGAACCAACCCAGATGCCCTTCAATGGATGAATGGATTAAAAAAATGTGGCATCTATACACCATGGAGTATTACGCAGCACTAAAAAATGACAAAATCTTGGAATTTGCAGGGAAATGGATGGCACTAGAGCAGATTATGCTTAGTGAAGCTAGCCAATCCCTAAAAAACAAATACCAAATATCTTCTTTGATATAATGAGAGCAACTAAGAATAAAGCAGGGAGGAAGAGCAGGAAGAAATGATTAACATTAAACAGAGACATGAGGTGGGAGGGAAAGGGAGAGAAAACGGGAATTCCATGGAAACGGAGGGAGATCCTCATTGTTATACTAAATTACATATAAGAGGTTGTAAGTGGAATGGGAAAACAAACAAGGTGAGAAATGAATTACAGTAGAAGGGGTAGAGAGAGAAGATGGGAGGGGAGGGGAGGGGGGATAGTAGAGGATAGAAAAGGTAGCAGAATACAACAGTTACTAGTATGGTATGATGTAAAAATTTGGATGTGTAACCCATGTGATTCTGCAATCTGTACTTGGATAAAAAAGGGAGTTCAAAACTCACTTGAAGCTAATGTATGCTAATGTATGAAATATGATATGTCAAGAGCTTTGTAGGGTTTTGAACAACCAATAAAAAAAAAAGAAATTTCCGTCCAAATCCTGTACTCACTCTTCTTCCTAATCCTACCGACTATCTACCTAATCGTACCGACTATCCCTTTTTGACTGGATGTTCTCTTCCTCATTCAATCATCCAATGTACAAGGTCCTATGCCATTGTAAATGGATTTATCTGAGACAACTGTGCAGAACCTAATTCAACACTACGTATCCCAATCAAGGGCCCAATGCCCTTCTGGGCTTCAAATCCTAGATTTCTGTTTTCATACATATATTTTACCAATATAATTTAATAAATATCGCAGGTTCCCAATACCATTATTCATCGCGCAGAATGATTCCTAACCCAAATCGAACCTGTTATTACACTAACCATACACTGTTCCCTCAATCTAACTTTACAGAAAAGCAGGGACAGAGTTGGTCTTACAATACAGGAGTGTAGGGAAACTTCCACCTGCTGAGAACCTCGAAGGTCCATGCAGAAATGATCCATGGAGAAGATGTAGGCAGCTATGAAGGACCTGAGGGAGGAAAAGTCAACTTCCATGGTAAACAACCTGGTCAGGATGAAGGGATGTGTCTGAATCAGCCTCTTTCATCTTAATGTAGAGAAGATGGACCAAACCAGGCCTGTGTGGAGAGCTGTTCCCGGTTGCCTATGGTTGATATACCATTCTAACTTGTGAAAATGTCAGAGCGATTAGGTGCATCCTCCATCTCATGGGACCCTTAGAAGCAACTTTTAGGAAAAAGTTGTTGCCAAGGCAGTGACCTCATTTAGTTCCTGAAGGAAGTGACCTCACCTCACTTCCTTGGTGATGGAACTCTCTGAACTTGGGATACAGGAAGTCAGGCACCCAGAGAAAGTCCCAGTTCATGTCCCAGTGGTCAAACTTGTTTGGATTTTCCAAGGACAGAGACAGTCTTTCTTGGTACCTACTGATGTGAGGATGGCCTAATGCCAGGAAGGTCTGAGGAGGGGCCTTTCCTGAGAAAGAAGGTAGTGGCTCAACGCTGGCTCCTAACAGCTTCACAGAGTTGGACACGGAGACCAGATCTGAGAGAGAACAGCCCATTATGGGGGAATATATTATGGCCCACCAGTCAAAGGACACTCCATATTTTCACAGACCTACTTGGGGGTCTGTGTGGGTGTGGGTGTGGGTGTGGGTTTGTGGTTTTGTCTCATGTTCTGAGAATAGGTAGGAAAGTCGTTTTGTTTGGTTTGGTGTGAATTGTTTCTAGTAAGTCTTTTGACAAGGCGAGTGTTTCTATGTCTGTGTATCCCACTGTGTCCGTGGTTGTAGACATTAGAAAAGAGAGCGCATCAATACATATGTCCTATCTAGTAGAAATCTTACCAGCGTTCATCCTGTCCTATTTATGAATGGTCTACGGCTTGCCATATGGATCGGCCACTCCTAATATCTTCCTAAGATCCTATTTTCTTTCTGAATTTTGGCCAAACTCCAGAATAGGCTCATGGTTTTGTGTCCAAGATATGTACCACCTTTAAGCTCTGTGACATGGCCATGTACTGGATAGCTGAAGGCAATGGTGAGCATCTCAGAAAACTCAGATATCAGTGTGATCAGGAAAGTCTCAGTGGAGAAACCCTGCTTTGGGCCTTTTGCTTACCTATTGTACTATTGCCCTTAATGTCAGGAAAGTCTTTGCCTCAGGCCACCCCTTTGTGAAGACTGAAGAGTTTTCAAATGGAAATGAATGGGCATCACCTTTGGCTCTTTGCTTAATTGCTTTGGAAAGGGATGTGTCTGAATCAGCTTCTTGGCCCTGTGTGAGGTTGTGGCTTAGATTCTCAGCACCTAATGGATCTAAAAAAATCCCATGTGTGCATCCAAAACCAAAATACCCATAAGAGCAGTCATTGTGGATGAAGTCTCTTACCTTCCTCTGTAAAGTTCCTGACCTCCATCTTTGAGAATAGGGATCCTTTGGGTCAAATGAGTTCTTCAAATCACTACAGAGGCTAGGCCATAGGTGCTTGAGTTTTCTCATGACCCCAATTAACATAAGGAATCTAAACCCCACAGTAATTAGGCCACAAAATGGAGAATCAGAGCAGTATTAAGGGCAGGCCTCTTTCATCACTTCTGGTTCACATGAAGGGTCTCCCTGCCACACTGACTTTAAGCAAATGGGGGAAAGGGACCTTATTTTGGATACTGTCTTTGGCTTTGGCCCTCATGGAAACCTACAGCCTGAGGTTATGATTAGTGTCTATATGGAAGAAGATGAGGGCCATGTGGGAGTGTTTTGGTTTTAATTGTGGTCATTTTTGTGGCCGTTGGAAGAGATGACTGGGTCCACCTGGGCTTGAACACTGGTGTGATTCCCCTTAGAAACTGAGTTATGGAACTGACCTCAAAGAAGTATTGCCATGTATTGTGTTGGGATTTTAGGAGGCCACGCATGAGAGTCGCCCTTGGAAACTGAGATCAAGGCCCAGGGTGGCTTTCCACAGAGCACTGGGAATCTCAGGAAGGATATCACATGATTTTATTTTTAAAGAATTGGCAGCCATAGTTGCAAGTCAAAGCACAAAAGGATCACACATTGTAGACCTCAAATGCCTGGCTTAATGTGACCTTTTAGCCTGTCGTTGGGAATCATTGCCTGTTAGAATTCTCCAGAGATTTCATTGAAATAAGCTTCCTCTCCATTTCATGGTTCCTGAATGAATTAAACACCACAGTGCCTCAAACTTCATCCTTGAAAAAAGGCTAGATAAATACCATTAAATTTTTGAAATTCCCATGAACAGGTGTCAGTGGAGAACCTTTGGATGTCTTATAGATGATCATGAGTGTACCGGACAATGCCTTGATTGACTGGGTTTCATGAAAATCATGTAGAACAGAGATGCCAGTAATTTGGAGCCCGATGAGTAGTCGGCCTAGAGCAGTGGAGTGTAGGTGTTTGTTAAAACATCTGTGATGGGGTCATGTGGATCTGCCATTGGCTTCCAAATGGTTTGTGACTGACATGGTGCAGCCCCCATACCCTTGTATGTAAAGGCATCTTGTTATACGGAGAGGTTTCAGGGCAATGTTTAGAATCAGATTGCTATTGTCAAGGGGGCAAGCTATGTGGGATAGAAGCCTGGTTGGTGCACTCTCGTGCAGACCCTTAACCAACACACGTAACAGAACTCCCTTTAGCACTCTGTCCTCGTTGACCTCTTCGTATTTCGTGAAGCAAATACTAAACTCCCAATGCAGCTGCAAGAAACACCATGAAAAGTAGAGGAAGACCAAATGGCTTCAAAGTCCACACTGGGAGACACTTTGCCCCCAAATGGCAACAAATTACCTACAAAGAGAGAATTCAGCCCTGCTGCCTCATGTTTATTGGAAAATAAGAAACCATGTGCTCCAGGTCACACAGATGCAGACCCAGATTTGATGGTCTCACTACAAAGGAAGTTAAAACTCCTGACAACAACATATATTTCAAGTGCCCAACCTCAGAGGCAGTTTCTCAAGAAGTCTTTAGGCCAACAGAGCTCCATGTTTGTGGAGTTTTTACCATGTACCTTACTTTTCGAAACACCTCTACCACCTCCAAGGTTGTTAACTACTGAGAATTTTCCATTCCAGATGTGTATTCACAGATTTTCTAACTCTTCTTCTCTTATTGTGTCTTACTTGGGGTGAAGGTAATGTCAAGGCATTGTTCTGAATGAGAGTGGGAAGACTTTTGGGTAGCACATATTTGCATAAACATTGGATTCATTTTCCAATTTTCTATTCGAAATACTGAATCCCTGACTGTCAGAGGTAGAAGGAATTCTATTCTACTTCAAAGAATAGCCTGACACTTACAAGAAACAGCCACCAGGAGACATCCTGTCTGAGAGACATCCTGTAGCCATCTGTCTCCCTGAGACATCCTGCGGCCATTTGTCTTTCTGAAACTTCCTGAGGTTATCTCACCTTGTGAAGACATCTAGGAACTGCCGATAAGAGAGATTTCCCACATCCAGCATACAAATACCCCTGTGTGAACAATAAAAGTTTGCAGCTTGATCAGAACTCCTGTCTTGCTGTCATCTCTCGTGTCTCTTGTCCCTTCATTCCTCCCTATCTAGGTTCGCTGCCCACGTTGATGTGTCCTGCCGGCTGGGACATCTGGCGCCCACCGACTGGGGCTTGAGCTTTTGATTGAGGGGGACCCCGTCCTCCTGGAAGATTTGGTCAAGCGGAGCTTCCAATAACTGCAGAAGACACCACCGAGAGACAGATCCAGGAGGAGCGTGGGGATGACGCACGGTGATTGACCCACTATGGGACAAGCAGTTTCGTCATATGATTTGTTTTTGTCAGGCTACAAGGAGTCCTTGCAGACATGGGGGCGCGTGTTCAGAAAAAAGACTTAATTTTTTTTTTCATACATAAGAGAGCAGTGTCCATGGTTTCCTCTTGAAAGGACCATTGATGGTAAAAGATGGCTTGGAGTAGGAGACTGTTTAAAAGATTATTATGAATCCTTTGGCCCAGAAAAAGTGCCTGTTCCCACCTTTTCTTACTGGAACTTAATTAATGAAATTCTTAAAAGTTCACCCTTTGACAATGGTACCTTAAAACTTGTCGAGGTTGGGGAAGAGGCTATGCAAATACTTCTCGTATCCCCTCGGCATGCCCATCAGTTAGTATAGACATAGACCCTTCTCAGGCTCCCCAGGACCATGGGAACCTTCCTGGTCCCCCTCAAAATACCACCCTAAGGATTAAGGCTCCAATGGTTACCAACTGCCTTTATCCAGTTTTAAATTCCGGAGACTCATTGACCCCTGTAGAGGAGGCTACCTTGGAGAAGGAAGCAGCTCGCTACCATTCAGAAGACCCTGCACCTCTCAAGACCCTGCCACAGCCTATAGGACTTACACATCCAACCCCTCCTATATCCCTCCTGCCTTTTGTGCTCTGGCCCTTCAGGGTACAAATGCCCCCCCCCAGATATTTTTTCCCCACTTACCTTGCCTAAACTGGCTCCTTTGTGAGCATCCTTCCAACATAGACAGGAACAGATCCAACCTTTAAAAGAATTAAGATCCCTTCACTCTGAGCTCTGTTCATTAGCCTTAGGTATGGAGTCAAAGTAACTGGCCAACAGTGGTCTAATACAAAGGCGAAGCCACTCCATCAACCTGTGCTCGCCTTCCCAGTCACCACCAGTCAGATAGATAAGCCTGCCCAGGCTGAGGTCAAAGACTTAGACGAGGATCAAGAGGAGGAAGCGGAGAAATGGAATAAGGAGATCAGGACTCAGAGGATGAGGAGTTCAGCCCTAGGCAGGCAGGAACCCAGAGTCTACAAAAAATTAAGCCTGCATTTTCCTGAAAAACTTAAAAAGGCTTGTGCTCACTATGGCCCCTTTGCACCCTACATGTTGGCTTTATTAGAAAGCCACAGCACACAATGACTTACTCCCAATGATTGGAAATTTTTAGACCAAGCTACCCTCAGTGCCAGAGACTTCCTGTTATGGAATGCAGATTTCAAAGAGCACTGTCGGGAAACTGCTCAAAAAATTTTAACTAAGGCCTCCTCTAAGTCCGGGACTTATGTTAAGCTAGTGGGCAATGAGCCTTTTGACACTAAAACTAAACAGGCACATTTCCCTGCTGGACTTTTGATGCAGATTCAGATGGCTGGCTTACATGCTTGGAGACACCTCCCTCAAAAGTCTCGGCTACCACTTCCCTGGCAAAAATTCGACAAGGGCCCGACGAGCCTTATAGCGACTTTGTTCCCAGGCTTAACCTAGCTGTGGAATGCTTGCTTGGACCAAGTGAAAACAAAAGCTCTTTTGTAAAACATCTTGCCTTTGAAAACGCCAACCCGGCATGTCAGGATGTTCTTCAACCACATAAGGATAAAGGGAAACTTTCTGACTTTATTAGACTCTATGCAGGGGTAGGTGCAGCTCATGCCATGGGTCTTGCCCTAGGTGTCACCTTTACCAAGACCTTTCACAATCCTGGCTCACGTACTTGCTTTACTTGTAAACAACCTGGCCATTTTGCACGCAAGTGTCCGACAGGCAAAGAAAGCCTAGGAATAGCATCTCCTTCAACTGGGGCTATACCGCCCCAAGCTACCCTTTGCCCTAGATGTGGTAAAGGTCATCACTGGGCCAGTGAGTGTAGATCTAAGACAAATGCCCTCAGACACCCTATTTTTTCCTGCTTCTTGGGAAACTCCCTGCGGGGCCAGCCCCGGGGCACGACATCCCCCAGGACAAAACCAGGGGCAATAAGATTTTTTCCCTTCCAAACTCCCAACCTACCTCAAAATTCTTCTCCACAATTGCTTCCCTCCAACTAGCCACTCCAGGCAGCGCAGGATTGGACATCTGTGCCACCACTGAAGGTGGTGGCCCCAGATAATACCCACTGGAATTATGGGTCCCCCTCCATCTCATATCTGTGCCCTTATTTTTGGAAGAGCCTCTACTAACTTACATGGTGTTCAGGTCTTCCATGGCATTAATTATAATGACTTCACTGGAGAAAAAAAAAATAATGGCCACAGCTATTAATGGAGTTTTGGCCATCCCAGCAGGAACAAGTCTTGCACAATTAATATTCCTTCCCTTGAATCCAGGAGGCACTTAACCACCCAAACCTACCGCGGGGGACTGCCTCCTTGGGCTGCTCTGATGTAAATTGGGTTCAACCCGTTTCTCAAAATAGACCCACCATTTCCTTACTTATTGAAGGAAAGGAATTCCAAGGAATTCTAGATACTGGAGCTGATGCCACAATTATTTCTCAAAAATATTGGTCATCAGCTTGGATCCTCACCCCATCCTTGACTGACCTTAAAGGGATAGGACAGTCAAAAAATCCTCTGGTCAGCTCTACGGCTCTTATCTGGACTGATAAAGAGGGTAATAAGGGAATTGTCACTCCTTTCATTGTTCCTGACCTCCCTGTTAACCTATCGCCCGAGATATTTTGAGTCAAATGGAAGTCATTCATGCCAGTCCCAATTCCATGGTGACTCATCAAATGCTTCGTATTTATTTTGTCCCTGGTATAGGCCTTGGGAGACTGAGACAAGGACTGGTTGAGCCAATAAAACCCATACAAAAAAGAAATACATATGGACTTGGGTATTCGGATTTTTAGTGTCAGTCTCTGACTCTCCTGTACCCCATGGAGATAAAATTATTTGGGTGACTCAGACTCTTGTGTGGTTGGATCAATGGTCCCTTACCCAAGAAAATTTGGAGGCTGCCTCCATGTTAGTGCAGGAACAGTTGGCAGCCGGCCATGTAGAGCCCTCAACCTCACCATCGAATACTCCAATTTTTGTTATCAAGTAAAAATCAGGCAAGTGGTGCCTTTTACAATATTTGTGTGCCATTAATAAACCTATGTGCCGAATAAGAGCACTACAGCCAGGCATTCCCATACCAGTGGCTATTCCCAAAAACTATTGTAAAATGATTATTGACTTAAAAGATTGTTTTTTTTTTTTTTACCATTCCTTTACATCCTGAGGATAGACACTATTTTGCCTTTAGTCTCCCTCACCTTAATTTTCAGGGCTCTATGCAGAGATTTCAATGGAAGGTTCTTCCCCAAGGTATGGCCAACAGCCCTAGTCTTTGCCAAAAATATGTTGCTCAAGCAGTAGACCCTGTGAGAGAGCTATGGCCACAAATTTATATTTTACATTATATGGATGATTTGTAATTGCTGCACCTAATAACCATGACCTTAATAATTGTTACTTGGACCTTTACAAAATCCTCACAACCTTGGGACTACAGATAGCTCCTAATAAGGTTAAAACACAGGACTGTTATACCTATTTGGTCCTTAAACTTCAAGATAATCAGATCCAAATTCCTAAGATACAACTATGGGTGGACCATCTTCACACCCTTAATGATTTTCAAAAATTACTGGGGAATATTCAATGGCTAAAAACATATTTAAAATTACCCACTTGTATACTTTTGTCCCTTAATGATATTTTGAGAGGTGATTCCCACCCCTCCTCCCCTCAAAAGCTTACTCCCGAGGCATGACAGGCATTAAACCAAGTCACAGAAGCCATTGCCAAACAGTTTTTTACAGAACATTCTTATAACAATCCTCTGGTTCTGGTTATTTTACACACTCCTCATACACCCACAGGAATATTTCGGCAGCGAAATACACATTTTGGAAATAAAGGCTGCCTTTGCTTTGGGTCCATTTACCCACCACATTCTCCAAGGTTATTACTGTTTTTCTTGCTCAGGTAGCTTCTATTATTTTTAAATGTCGTTTGCTATCTCGACAACATTTTGGCAAAGACCATGATAATATTTTAATTTCATATACTAAAGACCAAACCCAATTTTTACTACAGACAGAGAATGAATGGCTTTTTGAGAACAATTGATAACCACCTCCCCAATGACCCCCTTTTATATTTTGTCCAGTTACATCCATTTATTTTTGCCAAAATTACTCAAAAGGCTCCCATTCCTCAAGTCCTTACTGTCTTTACAGATGGTTCCAGTAATGGCCTAGCAGTCTTTGTTGTCAATAACCAACCTAACACCTTTGATACTGTCTATCATTCAGCACAGTTTGTGGAATTGTTTGCCATAACACAAGTTTTTAAAACATTTCTTGATAATCCTGTTAATATTTATACATACAGTGCCTACATTGCTCATTCTGTGCCCCTGCTTCAGATTTCACCCACCATTAAGGCTTCTTCCAATGTGGCCCATCGCTTTCACCAGCTTCAGAAGCTAATTCAGGCCAGACAACACCCATTTTTCTTAGGACACATCAGGGCACACTCTGATCTTCCCAGCCCTCTAACACAAGGTAATGCCAAAGCTGATGCAGCAACTCGTTTCATCTTTTCAATTTTTGTTGGCTCCATTCAAAAGGCCACGGATTTACACAATCTTCACCATCTAAATTTCCAGAACCTTCGATAACTATGTAAAATTACCAGGCAACAGGCACGAGAAATAGTAAAAGCATGCCCTGGTTGCCCTGTCTCCCTCCCCATTCAACACTTGGGAGTTAACCCCCGAAGATTACTGTCCAATCAGTTTTGGCAAATGGATGTTACTCATTTTTCTGAATTTGGAAAAACCAAATATATACACGTTTCTGTAGATACCTTCAGCGGCCTTATTTTTGCATCACCACATTCTGGAGAGGCTATCAAAGATGTCCTTTCTCATCTTGTTTCAGTGTTTTCCATAATGGGTAAACCAATACATATTAAAAACAAGATAATTGTCCTGCATATACCAGTGCGAAGTTTAAACAGTTTTGTGCTTCCTCGCAAATTTGTCATACTACTGGAATTCCATACAAGCCTCAGGCATTGTGGAACGTGCCCACCTTACCTAAAGACTTGGCTAACCCGCTTTAATGCTTCTGCACTTGTATTTACCACTCACAGGCATCGCCTTAATCATGCATTATTTGCCCTTATTTTTCTTTCCCTAGACAATGAAGGCCATTCGGCTGCAGACTGACACTGGCAATCCTCGTCCAATTCTGTTCGCCCACCTGTTATGTGGCACAATCCCCTTACAAATAAATGGAAAGGCCCAGGTCCTGTCCTCATCTGTGGACGAGGCTCAGCTTGTGTTTTGGACCAAGAGCAAGCAGCCCCAAGATGGTTACCAGAACGCCTGGTTAAACAGGTTAATGGCTTACCTCAACACAGGGATGGAGGCCCTCACCCTGAGGACAAATTTTCCTCTTTTTCAGATGCAGCCAACAATCTGTGTGAGGATCCTACTTAAGGCACTTCTGCTGAACAGGATTGTACACGGAGGCTTTGGCCCTCCACCTTCCAACATCATGGAGTACCTTTTTGGCCCTCCCTGTGAACGCAAGGGAGGATCTTGGACTCAGGCTCCCACTAGTTTGACCCAGACTGCTGACTGCGTGACTAAGGTGGCTTACCTCCGGGCCGAGGTTGACCATAAACTCAGAGGAGTTCATCAGCCTAAATTGGTATGTGTTAACAAGCCAAAGATTATTCCCCCTAGTACAAGAATGCTCTCTAAAATTGTTCTGCAACTTGAACGCATACCCAAGAGATGCATGCCACTTGTTATGCGTCGGCCTCAATTTGTGTCAACAAGAAGGGAGAACAATTTTTTGAAGCCTCCCTAACTAAAACTCATGCAGCAGGAGGGACCACTATTCATTATACCCCCGTTCTTTTTGACCGGGGAGGAGAAGGCAAATACACCAAGCTACAGTCAGCTGGGTGCCAAGGCCCTGTTGGTAAACCCCCCTTCTGCCCCATTAAGGCACCTACAGGGGTCGATGATGGTGGAGGATTCCCTTATGCTGTCAAGCATCCTCAGATAATCAAACTTTTGAAACCCCAAATCCCTGAGCTCACATATCATCTCTTAATATAGAGAAAATGCCAGCTCCCCGGTTTAGATAACAATATATTAGATATTTTGGAAACTACCTTCTCCTTGCTTAATAATTCCAACCCCACCTTTGCTGGTGATTGCTGGCTCTCCATGACAACAGGGGCAATCATGCCTATTGCAGTTCCTATTAATTCTATCATAGACGATGATAATACATGCCAACCCAGATTTCCTTTTAAAGTACAGTCTATAGGCACTTTTACAATATGTCTTTTAGGTGCGATGCAAAATAATACCTATGATATTGATGTTGGAGTTCCTTCCTTTGGAAATTGCTCAACAGTACAAAACTATTCCTCACCCACCCCATCTCTTTGTCCCTCCAATGGCACAGTTTTTATGTGTGGAGGAAACTCGGCCTTCCTGAGGCTTCCATCGAATTGGACCGTTGGCTGTGTTCTTGCCTTATTACTCCCTGATATAACTATTGTCCCAGGAGACAAAACTCTATGCATTCCTAGTCTAGACACCTTAGTCAAAAGACACAGGCGGGCAATACAGGCCTTACCACTCTTTGCCAGCCTTGGAATAACAGCTGCTGTGAACACAGGTACAGCTGGCTTAGGCATGGCTATACACTCTTAGCGTCGCCTGTCTCAACAACTTATAAATGATGTAAAAACTCTATCAGGAACCATTAGAGATTTGCAGGACCTAGTAGACTCCCTGGCAGAAGTGTTCCTTCAAAACAGAGAAGGCTTAGATTTACTGACAGCTAACCAGGGAGGTATTTGCTTGGCCTTAGGGGCACGATGCTGCTTTAATGCCAATAAATCAGTCATAGTACGCACTAAAATTAAGCAGCTTCAAGAAGATCTAGAAAAGAGATGAAGGGAACTTTTTGAAAATCCCCTCTGGACTGGGTTTAATGGATTTCTACCCTACCTTCTTCCCCTATTAGGCCCTTTGTTGGGTTTACTTTTAATGGTGTCCATAGGACCCTGCATTATAAACAGGCTTGTACAATTTATTAGAGAACAGATTAATATTTTGGCCTCTAAGCCCATACAGGTCCACTATCATCACCTGGAGATGGAAGACCATGCTGCCAACATTTAAAAGGATGTTCTACCCTTCTCACAGGCTTATTTCTTAAGTTTACATCCCCACAGATCTCTCTTTCTTACATTAAACTATAAGTAACAGCTCTGGCCAACCATCTTCTGCCATTGCCATAAGGGTTCGTCCTCCATGGGCCCCTTCACTTGGGGGGGGGATGCACCCATGGAGTGAGGACGTTAGGCCATAATAACGGAGGATGCAGGATGGACTGCAGGAGGATGGATCCACGGATACCAAAACAGAAGACCTCTTAGTGACACGCTCTGGTGCATGGCGGTCGGCATGCTTCCCTTTTAAAGCCGTCTCCTCCAAAAATATGCCAAGGCCACCACGAAATCTTGTAAACATGCTCTCTTGAATCAGGAGATATTCAAAGGCCTGCTAGAGAAACAGAGCCTCTATCACCCCCTAAAACATTGGCCGGTAAGGTATGGTCAAATATTTTATATAAGAAAGGGGGAGAGGTCAGGGGCTAGAAGGAAGTTCTCCTTCAAAGTATAGCCTGACACTGAAAAGAAACAGCCCCCTGGGAGATATCCTGCCTGGGAGACATCCCGCAGCCATCTATCTCCCTGAGACATCCTGCAGCCATCTGTCTTCCGGCAACATCCTGAGGTTATCTCACTTTCTGAAGACATCCAGCAACTGCCGATAAGAGAGCTTTCCCATCCACAGCATATAAATTTCCATGTGAGAACAATAAAAGTTTGCAGCATGATCAGAACTCCAGTCTTGCTGTAATCTCTCGTGTCTCTTGTCCCTTCATTCCTCCCCAACTAAGTTTCTTGCCCACGTTGATGTGTCCCGCCGGCCGGGACAACTGACACTAACCCATACCCTACTACACTCTGACAACTAATCCTAATATGATGGAGAAAAATAACCCAAACAGAATAGAAATACAAGCAGTTCAGAGGAGGCATGGTGTATATTTGGACTTGCCTTTTGCATGATATAGGGTAAGTGTTATAAATCTAGTTAACAACACCTACTATCTTCCTAAGCTCCTGTTTTCTTCCTGAATTCTGGCCACTCTCCAGAATAGGCTCATGGTTTTGTGTCCACGATATGTATGACCTCCAAGCTCTGTGACATGGCCATGTACTGGATAGCTGAAGGGAATGCGAGCATCTCAGAAAACTCAGATATCAGTGTGACCAGGAAAGTCTCAGTGGAGAAACCCTGCTTTGGGCCTTTTGCTAACCTATTTGCCTGTTGCCATGAATGTCAGGAAGGTCTTTGCCTCAGGCCAGCCCTTTGTGAATCCTGAAGAAAACTGTTTTCAAATGGTAATAAATGGGCATCACCTGTGGCTCTTTGCTTAAATGCTTTGGAAAGGGATGTGTCTGAATCTGCCTCTTTGCCCTGTGTGAGGTAGTGGCTTAGATTCTCAGCACCAGTTGGATCTAAAGAAAAATCCAATGTGTGCATCCAAAACCAAAATGCAAAAAAGATCAGTCATGGTGTATGAAGTTTCTCACCTTCCTCTTTTAGGTTCCTGACCTCCATCAAGTGAGAATAGGGATCCTTTGGGACAAATGAGTTCTTTCATGCCCTGTAGAGATGATTGGGTTTTCTCATGACTCCAAATCACATGAAGAAACTATACCTGACAGTCAGTAGGCCTCAAATTGGAGAAGCAGAGCAGTATTAATGGCAGACCTATGTGATCAATCCTGGTTCACAGAAATGGTGTCCAGGCTACCCTGAGGTTAGGCAAATGAAGGGAAAGAGACCTTATTTTGGAAACTCTCTTTTGCTGTGCCATTCATGGAAACATCCAGCCAGAGGTTATGATGAATGTATATATGGAAGAAGATGAGGGCCTTGGTGGAGTGTTTTGGTTTTAATTGTGGTCATTTGTGTGGAGTTTGGAAGAGATGACTGGGTCCACCTGGGCTTGAACTCTTTTGTGATTCCCCTCAGAGACTGAGTTCAGTGACTGACCTCATAGAAGTAATTGCTTTGGAAAGGGATGTGTCTTAATCAGCCTCTTGGCCCTGTGTGAGGCTGTGGCTTTGATTACCAGCACCGTATGGATCTAAAAATGATCCCATGTCTGCTTCCAAAACCAAAATGGCCAAAATTGCAGTCATTGTTGATGAAGTCTCTCGCCTTCCTTTGTAAGGTTCTGAAAGAATAAAAGCAATTGAAATTGAAACGTAAAGAAACAGGTTCTGTAAAGTTTCCAGGCTGCACGCAGAACCTGAAATTCCTGTGGCAGTTAAGACAATTCCCGGAACTACCCATTAGATGTGTGTTGAAATCTTCCCTGACCACCTAGTTACTTAACAACCTCTTCCCAAAAACCGTGCAGCTAAGCACATATACATCTCAGGGCTTCAACCAATCAGTTTAAATGTATACCCCTTCTCAGGGCTGACCAATCACCCCCTGCCTGAACTGTTCCCACCAATGAATGTGCAAATCATGTTTTAGAGTTGTTATTTGATTTTCCCACAGTATACGGTGATTTGCTAAAGGAAGCTAGGATGTATGTTAAGTCCCTGCCCTCTCTAAAGAATGTATATAAAATCTGCTCATGTTGTTCTTGGGGCTCTTTGTTTTTTGCTCCTCTGAAGTGAGCTCTGAGCCCCAGCATGCTGGACCCCCAATAAACCCTTTGCTGTTTCATGAGAAATTCTCTTGGTGGTCTTTTCCTCCGAAGTTCGGCCCACCTTTTCATCTGGAGGCCCTAGCTGAGAAATCCAGCAGTGACGAACAAAAGACCCCAATGGACTCCTTTCAGAGTAATTAAGGTGCCTCTTTCTGGTTTCAGGTTTCAGGTTAGGGCTTGGCAAAATGGCTGTCGGTGAAGAACATTAGCTCTCTGCGTTGGTGGCTGACAGATGTGTCACAGAGTCACAGGCCACGTCCCTGGGGGAAACTCCAGAGGACTCGGGAAATTGAGGATTAGTAGATTCCTCAACTCGGTAATTTTTTGCTTCAGGATTCGGTTTTCCAGCCCATCAGGTTTTGCTGGCTACTCAGTTTTGTTCATTGTCAGGAACTCATGTTGAGTTTACTGTCTGTCTTTATTGTCTAACCCATCAGGTTTGGCCAGTTACTCAGTTCTAATCCTTTTCTTGGACTCATGTTAAACGTTTACTGTTTGTCTTTGTCTGTGTCAGGTTTGTGTATTCACTGTCCCTGTTTGAGTAACTCCCATTATGGGACATTATGGGACAAAGCACTTCCATGCCTCTGTCCCTTAACCTTGATCATTGGACTGATGTTCGCTCAAGTACCAAGAATCTTTCTTTTTCAGTAAAATGCCGGATCTGGCAGACTCTCTGTGCTTCAGAATGGCCCATCCTAGGAGTCGGATGGCCCCGAGAAGAATCCTTCCACTTCCCTCTAATCCGAAAAGTCAGAGATATTGTCTTTCACCGGGGCCACTTGGCCACCTAGATTAACAGCCATATACCCCTTCCCCCACGATCTTATCATTCCAACATTCTGCTCCTCCCCCTCTTCCCTCCATTCTGAGTCAGAAGACTGGACACTCCTCTCTCTCCTTATCCTCTACCCTCGCTCCCCAACCCACAACATGTTCCAGATGATCCTCCCGCCGCTGACTCAGCCTCTCCGCCGCTAGAGGCAATTGGGCCAGACCCAAGCCCTCCAGGGGACTTCCCCGGAGCAGCAGCAGACCCTGCTCCCCTGAAGGAAGCTGGGCAACCTAAAGGAACCCGCAGGAGATAAATAATATAAAACTCGGAAGCCCCAGTGATGCTCCCTCTCTGTCCCTACGGGCCCATGAACCGACCCAACTGGGACCCCAACACCTTTGAATGTAGGTAGCATCTGTCCACTTATCGCCGTTCTCTAATAGTGGGTCTCTGAGCGGCCGCCAGAGGGCCGACTAATTTGGCCAAGGTAAGAGAGATTATCCAAGGGCCTAATGAGTCTCCTTCTATGTTTCTGGATAGAATTATGGAAGCGTATAGGAAATATATTCCTTTTGATCCTCAGGCAGAAGACCAAAAGCCATCTGTTGCAATGGCCTTTATCGAGCAGACTGCCCTAGATATTAAGAGAAAGTTACAACGTCTAGATGGATTATAAGATATGACCTTAAGAGATTTAGTCAGAGAAGCTGAGAAAGTATATTATAAGAGAGAAACTGAGGAGGAAAGGGAATAGAGGAGAGAGAAGGAAAGGGAACAAAAGAAGGAGGAAAGAAGCAAATGGCAGAGTAAAGCATTGCCTAAGGTTCTGGTCACAGCAGCAAATAGGCCAGAAGTTAAAAAGCAGGGATACATAAAGGCATACCTGGGCCCACGCCAAAGGCTGCCGTTGGCCTCAAATCAATGTGCCCACTGTAATAAAAAAGAACACTGGGCCAAAGAGTGCCCCCAAAAGAAGCAGCCACGCCAGCCCGCCGTGCTGACTCTAGAAGAGGACTAGGAAATTCGGGGCTCAGATCCCCTCCCCCAGCTCAGAGTAAAATTTGAAGTTGAGGGGAACACAGTGAACTTTGAAGTGATTACAGGAGCAGTATACTCAGCCCTTAAGACTTCACTGGCCCCCCTATCAATTAAATCGTCCCTAGTTCAAGGGGCTAATGGCAGTAGATATCAGGCTTGGACAACTAAGATGAATATGGACCTCGGAAAGAAAAAAGTCCACCACTCTTTCCTAGTAATCCCAGAATGCCCGGCCCCATTGATGGGCAGGAATATGCTTACCAAACTCTGGACTAGAATAACCTTTAACCCTAATGGTCCCCAAGTGGGGGTTCTAAAGCCTGCAGTATTAACTCCCATAGTAACATCTTTGACTATGTCTGTAGAAGATGAACATCAACTCTTCGCGCCCCCTAGGACTGATCAAACAGGCAAACTACCCCAGAAATGGATAAAAGATTATCCTAATGCCTGGGCAGAAACTGCTGGGTTAGGTCTAGCCATCAACAACCTCCAATAGTAGTAGAATTAAAAGCCTCTGCGTCTCCAATTAGTGTTAAACAATATCCTCTAAGCAAAGAAGCTAAGGATGGGATAAGGCCCCATATTCATAAATACCTGGGTCTTGGGGTCCAAAGGCCCTGTCAATCAGCCTGGAACACCCCCCGGTACCAGTAAGAAAGCCAGGAACTGGGGACTACCGTCCTGTTCAAGACCTAAGAGAGATTAAACAACAGAGTGCAGGACATTCACCCCACAGTACCCAATCCATATAATTTGCTTAGCACTCTGAATCCGGAGCAGAAATGGTACACTGTGCTGGACTTAAAAGATGCTTACTTCTGCTTGCCTCTACATAAGGACTGTCAGTTGCTGTTAGCTTTAGAGTGGATAGACCCAGAACCTGGAACATCTGGCCAACTAACCTGGACTAGACTCCCACAGGGGTTCAAAAAATCCCCCATTCTCTTTGATGAAGCCCTCCACAGAGACATCAATGACTTCAAAACTGCACACCCCGAAGTCACCCTACTCCAATAGTGGATGATCTTCTACTGGCAGCCAACACCAAGGAGACCTATGAGTCTGGGACCCAAGCACTATTATTCGAGCTTGCTCGGCTTGGATATATGGCTTCTGCCAAAAGGCCCAAACTTGTCAGCAAGAAGTAATCTTCCTGGGTTATTCTCTTAGGGGTTGCAAACGATGGCTCCCTGAGCCCAGAAAAAAAACCGTTTTGCAGATACTGCCCCCATCTAATAAGAGAAAACTCAGAGAGTTTCTTGGGACTGCCAGCTTTTGCAGGTTATGGATTCCTGGGTTCACATCTCTGGCTGCCCCTTTATACCCGCTGATAAAGGGGGATGCCCACTTGCAATGGATCCCTGAGCACCAACAAGCTTTTGATAATGTCAAAAAAAGGTGCTGCTATCTGCTCCGGCCTTAGCACTCCCAGATGTAGAAAACCCTTCACTCTCTATATCGAGGAAAAGAAAGGAATAGCACGGGGAGTGCTCACTCAGTCTTTGGGACCTTGGAAAAAGCCAGTAGCGTATTTATCCAAAAAACTGGACCCATTGGCTAGCGGGTGGCCCCATTGCTTAAGTGCTATAGCAGCGGCAGCCTTTCTAATAAAAGATGCTCATTAATTAACGTTGGGACAGAAGCTAACCATTATAGCCCCCCATGCCCTGGAGAGCATCATCTGTTAGCCTCCAGAGAGGTGGCAATCAAACTCCAGAATAAACCACTACCAGAGCCTCTTGCTTGACAAAGACAGAATAACGCTGGGACCCCCTGCTCCACTCAACCCACCTACACTGCTGCCAGAAGAATCATCAGGACCCGTCACTCATGAGTGTCAACACATACTTGCAAGGAAACCAGTATACAACAAGACTTGAAGGATCAGCCACTGCCTCGCCCTGAAGTCGTATGGTTTACGGATGGCAGCAGCTTCCTCCAAGATGGTAAGCGGCGGGCTGGAGCAGCAGCAGTTAGCAAAACTGATTTCATCTGATACTCTGGTCTCCCAGAAGGGGCATCAGTCCAAAAAGCAGAACTGATTGCCCTTATGAAAGCATTGGAACTAGCAACAGGGAAAAGGGCCACCATATAAACTGATAGCCACTATGCATTTGCCACTGTTCATATGCTCGGGACTATTTACCAACAATGCGGGCTATTAACCTCTGCCGGGAAAAAAATAAAAAATAAAGATGAGATCCTCCACCTTGGCTCAGCAGTGCAGGGCCATAAGGAACTAGCTATAGTGGACTGTCCCGGGCACCAGAAGAGAAACAACCCTGTGGCAGTTGGAAACAGAAGGGCAGATGAGGAAGCTTAATTGGCAGCCCTAAACAGAGTGACTCTGTTAACTTTTTCCACACCGGGGGGGAACAAAAATCAGGAGACTTGGCTGCCCCGGAACATTCAGGCAACTTATCATCTGAGGAGACAGATACAGAAATCTGGGACCCTACAGAGCCAAGTTTACAATTTCAAAAAGCCCACCTTTATGTCAAAGACGTACACCAGCTAAACCACTTAGGCTCAAAGAAGTTATAGGCACTCTTAAAGGACCGAAGAAAGGACTTATTATTGACTGACTCAAAGAGGAAAAAATAGCTGAGCAGGTGACTAGAGCTTTTCAAGTCTTCCAATTAGTTAATACTTTCCCATCCAAGATTCCTGCAGGGAAGCGCATACGAGGAACCAGACCAGGACAATTCTGGGAAGTGGACTTTTCTGAAATTAAGCCAGCAAGGTATGGACTTAAATATCTCCTAGTCTTTGTAGATACATTTTCAGGATGGGTCGAAGCCTTCCCCATGAAGAAAGAAACAGCTCAGATGGTGGTCAAAAAGATCCTAGAAGACAGTTTTCCAAGGTTCGGCCTGCCTAAGGTAATAGGGTCTGATAACGGACCAGCATCCATGGCCCAGGTAAGTCAGGGATTTTCCAGGACCCTGGGGATTACTTGGAAGTTATATTGTGCTTATAGACCCCAGAGCTCAGGACAGGTAGAAACGATGAATAGAACCATCAAAGAGACTTAACGAAATTAATCTTGGAGACCGGCATAAAAAATTGGACTATGCTCCTACCTCATGTACTTTTTCGTGCAAGAAATACCCCTCCGCCCCTTTGTGTAACCTCACCCCTTATGAAATTCTCTACGGTGCCCCTCCTCCATTAAGGGACCTAACCCCAACTCTGAGATTAATGATTCCTTTCACACACCCTTGCTAGACAGACTTAAAGCCCTTGAACAAACCCAGCACCCAGCGATACCTGTGGAAACAGTTGGCCACTGCTTATCATCCTGGAGACGAGGGAACTCCACATCGATATCAAGTGGGAGACTTCGTCTACATGAGACAGTATCGGGTGTCATCCCTGGAACCCTGCTGGAAAGGACCATACCAGGTGCTGCTTATAACACCTACAGTGGTGAAAGTGGATGGGATCACTTCCTGGATCCATGCCTCCCATCTCAATCCTGTGCCCTGTCCATACTCTGGCTGGAAACTGGAACAGACTGGTAACCCTCTCAAGTTGCATGTCTGTGGTGTGGGTAGGGCTATGGATTCTTCCCCTGACCACCAGCAGTCCTAATCCCCATCAGCCTGTTCAGCAACAATGGCAAGTTATAAATCCTACTGGGCAAGTAGTGTGGTCTATTTCACATACAGCCCCCTTATGGACTTGGTGACCATCTCTCCACCCGGACATTTGTCAGCTTGCCATAGGCCTCTCTGACTGGGATCTCCCTGACATAGTGGACCCCACACAGATCCCACTAAAGCCCAAACCAACTTACCCCATGAATTATTGATGTCATCTCCCCAGCTCAGGTGTAAACTAGCCAGTCTTGTTTATTAAGTGTGCCCAGCTGATTTCTGAAATCGCAAACAGGCCCAAACCTGTGGAGGACCCAGTGACTTTTATTGTAGATCTTGGGGTTGTGAACACACGGGAGCTACATTGTGAAACCCAAATTCCCCAGACAGTATGATTCGGTAGGATGAAATGACATCTGGATTGATCCCAATAAATGTGCCGCTATCCAAGTGGTGTCAAAAACTTGCTGTGGAAAAAATAGTCTATGTTACCCCCTCAATGTAACTTTCACTTCCAAAGGAAGGGGCTACCTCAGAACAACATGGCCTATGGGAAATACTTGGGGAATGCGATTCTATATTAATGGCCCTGGCTATGACTTTGGTCTCTGGTTCACCATTCGGCTTAAAAAGGAAGAAAATCCCACAGCAATAGGGCCCAATCCATTCAAGTCTGGAATTAAGCCTCCTAAACCTCCCATGCCTAGATCTACCAAAACCCCTCTACCATCTCATACTTCGCAGTTTCCGTCTTTGCCTACTTCCCCAGTCCAGAGTACAGCTGACTCCTCCCCCTGGGAACTAATTAAAGGAACCTTTATGGTACTGAACTCCACACAGTCAGAACTCCTTGCATTTCAGCCCAGGTATTTGACAGCTCTGTACATTATTGTGTAATGGTGGAGATACCCCCCAGGGTGCTCTATCATGATCCAGAATCCTTTGAAGGTCTACTAGGTGGACAAACAGCCCGATTTTGCCGGGAGCCAGTGTCCCTTACTCTAGCCATCCTATTGGGGCTAGGAGCTGCTGCACGAGTGGGTACAGGAACAGCTGATATGATCCATGGGTCACAACAAATGGACTGATTAGAAACAGCAATAAATCAAGACTTGAAGACGTTAGAGACCTCCATCACAGTTTTGCAGGAATCCTTAACCTCTCTCTCTAAAGTTGTTTTACAGAACAGGTGAGGATTAGACCTCCATTTAATAAGGGAGGGGGGCCTCTGTGCTGTACTGAGAGAAAAATGCTGTTTTTATGCTGACCATACTGGAGTTGTAAAATAATCCATGAGTAAATTGAGAAAATGCCTTGAAGAGCACCAGAGAGAAAGGGAGATTCAACAAGTGTGGTTTGAGTCATGGTTTACCTTGTCCCCCTGGTTAACTACACTCCTATCAGCCTTAGCTGGACCCCTGATCATGCTTATGGTGTTGATAACTGTGGGACCTTGTTTGCTTAACCTCATAGTTTCCTTTCTCCAGGCTCAGATTGGGCAGGTAAAACTCATGGTAATCAGACAGAAATACACTTCACTGGCAGAAATAGAATGTGAGACCCCACAAAAATTATGATTCATTACTTTTAAAAGGAGAAATGAAAGAATTAAAGAAATTAAAATTGAAAACGTAAAGAACCAGGTTTTGTAAAGTTTACAAGCTGTGCTCAGAACCTTAAATTCCTGTGTCAGTGAAGACAATTCCCGGAACTGCCCATTAGATGTGTTGAAATCTTTCCTGACCACCTAGTTACTTAACAACCCCTTCCCAGAAACCGTGCATCTCAGCACGTATACATCTCAGGGCTTCAACCAATCAGTTTAAATGTATACCCCTTCTCAGGGCTGACCAATCACCCCCTGCCCGAACTGTTCCCGCCAATGAATGTGCTAATCATGTTTTAGAGTTGTTATTTGATTTTCCCACAGTATATGATATTTGCTAAAGGAGGCTATGATGTATATAAAGTCCCTGCACTCTCTAAAGATTGTATATAATCTCTTCTCAAGTTGTTCTCGGGGCTCTTTGTTCTTTCCTCCTCTGAAGTGAGCTTTGAGCCCCAGCATGCTGGAGACCCAATAAACCATTTGCTGTGGCATGAGACAATAGGTGCTTGGGTTTTCTCATGTCTCCAAATCACATAAAGAATCTATACCTGACAGTCAGTAAGCCTCAAATTGGAGAAGCAGTGCAGTATTAGCGGCAGGGCTATTTGATCACTCCTGATTCAAAGGAAGGGTGTTCAGGCCACCCAATGCCCTTCTGGACTTCAAATATTACCTAGATTTCTGTTTTCATACTTATATTTCACCAGTATATTCTTGTAAATATTGCAGGTTCCCAATACCATAATTCATCCTGCAGAATGATTCCTAAACCAAATCGAACCTGTTATTACCCTTAACCATGCAATATTTCCTCAATATAACTTAACAGAAGAACAAGGATATTGTTGGTCTTACAATACAGGAATGTAGGGGATCTTCCTCCTGCTGAGAACCTCAAAGTTCCGTGCAGAAATGATCCCTGAAGAAGATGTAGACACCTATGAAAGACCTGAGAGAGCAAAAGTCAACTTCCATGTAAAACAACCTGGTCAAAATGAAGGGATGTGTCTGAAAGCCTCTCTCTTCTTAATGTAGATTAAATCGACCAAACCAGGCCTGTGTGGAGAGCTGTTCCCGGGTGCCTATGGTTGATATACCATTCTATCTTGTGAAAGTGTCACAGGAAGTATGGGCAGCCTCCATCTCATGGGACCCTTGGAAGCAACTGTTAGGACAAAGTGGTTGCCAACGCAGTGACCTCATTCAGTTTGTGAAGGAAGTGACCTATCACACTTCCTTGGTGATGGAACTCTCTGAACTCGGGATCCAGGAAGCCAGGCACCCAGAGCCAGTCCCAGTCCCAGTTCCAGTGGTCTCACTTGTTTGGATTTACCAAGGACAGAGTCAGTCTTTCTTAGTACCTACTGAAGTGAGAATGGCCAAATGCCAGGAGAGCTCTGAAGAGGGGCCTTTTCTGAGAAAGCAGGTAGTGGCTCAACCATGGCTCCTGACAACTTCACAGAGTTGGCAAAGAAGTCCAGGTCTGAGATAGGACAGGCCATTTTGGTGGAACATAGTATGGCCCACCAGTCAGAGGACACTCAGGATACTCACAGACATACTTGGGGGAAGGAGATTCCGTTGTGGGTGTCTGTGTGAGTTTGTGGTTTTGTCTCATGTTCTGAGAATAGGTAGGAAAGGCGGTTTGTTTGTTTAGACTGGAATGTTTCTAGAAAGTCGTTTGACAACGCGAGTGTTTCTATGTCTGTGTATCCCACTGAATCCGTTTTTGTAGACATTTGAAAAGAGAATTCATCAATGGTTGTGTCCTGTCTAGTAGAAAGCTTCCCAGCATTCATCTTGCCAAATTAAAGAATAAAGAGCTGCTTGCCTTATGGATGGGCAACACCTATTATCTTCTTAAGTTCCTCTTTTCTTCTTGAATACTTGCCACTCTCCAGAATAGCCTCATGGTATTATTTCCAAGATATGTACCACCTCCAAGCTCTGTGACATGATCATGTACTGGATAGCTGAAGGGAATGAGAGCATCTCAGAAAACTCAGATATCAGTGCGACCAGTAAAGTCTCAGTGGAGAAATACTACTTTGGACTTTTGCTTACCTATTGTTCTGTTGTCCTGAATGTCAGGAACGTGTTTGCCTCAGGCCACCCCTGTGTGAAACCTGAAGAAATCAGTTTTCAAATGGAAAATGATGGGCGTCACCTGTGGCTCTTTGCTTAATTGCTTTGGAAATGGATGTGGCTGAATCAGCCTCTTTGCCCTCTGTGAGGCAGTGGCTTAGATTCTCAGCACCTGATGGATCTAAAGAAAGTTTCCAAGTGTGCATCCAAAACCAAAATGGCCAAAAGAGCAGTCATTGTGCATGAAGTCTCTCGCCTTCCTCTGTAAGCTTCCTGACCTCCATCAAGTGAGAATAGGGATCCGTTGGGTCAAACCAGTTCTTCAAAGCTCTGCAGAGGCTAGCCAATAGGTGCTTGGGTTTTGTCAGGACACCAATTCACATAAAGAATCTATACCAGTCAGTTGGCCTCAAACTGGAGAAGCAGAGCAGTATTAAAGAAGGGCTATTTGATCACTCTTGGTTCACAGGAATGGTGTCTAGTCCACTCTGACTTTAGGCAAATGAGGGGCAAGGGAGCATATTTTGGACACTGTCTTGGGCTGCGCCCGTCATGGAAACCTCTAGCTAGAGGTTATTCAGAGTGTCTATGTTGAAGAAGATGAGGGCCATGTGGGAGTTTTTTGGTTTTAATTGTGGTCAATTGTTGGTGGTTAGAAGAGAATCCTGGGTCCACCTGGGCTGGAATTCTGGTGCAATTCCCCTTAAAGACTGATTCCTGGAACTGACCTCAGAGAAGTATTGCCATTAATTGTGTTGGGATTTTAGGCGGCCATGCATGAGAGTCGCCATTGGAAACTGAGATCTAAGCCTGGGGTGGCTATTCACCAAGCACTGTCAATCTCAGCCAGGACATCACATGATTTTATTCTGAAAGACTTGGCAGCCATTGTTGAGAGTCAAAACACACATGGACCTCACATTGTAGACCTCAATGGGCCTGGCTTCATGTGGCCTTTTGGCCACTCTTTGGGAAGACTTGCCTCTGAAAATTCTCCAGAGTTTTCCTTGAAATGTGCTTCCTAAAAATTTAATGGTTCCTGAATGAATTGAAACCCACAGTTTCTCCAACTTCATCCTTGAAAAATGTCTAGATAAATACCATAAAATTTTTGAAATTTCCACGACCAGGTGGCACTGGAGAACCTTTGGATGTCCTGTTGCTGATCAAGAGTGTACCAGACAGTGCCTTCCTTGACTGGGTTTCATGAAAATGGTGTAGAACAGAGCTGCCAGTATGGTGGAGCCTGTTGAGTACTGGGCCCAGAGCTGTGGTGTGCAGTTTGTGATAAAATATCTGTGGTGGGGTCATGTGGATCTTACTTTGGCTTCCAAAGGCTTGTGACTGACATGGTGCAGCCAGCATACCTTTGTATATTAAGCCATCTTGTTAGATGGAGAGTTTTCAGGGCAATGTTCAGAATCAAGTTGCTATGGTCAAGGGGGCAAGCAATGTGGCGTAGAAGCCTGGTTGGTGCATTCTCCTGCAGACCCTTACACACCACACGTGACAGAACTCCCTCCAGCACTGTGTCCCAGTGGAACTCCTTGTATTTTGTGAAGCAAATACCAAACTCCCAGTGCAGCAACAAGAAACACAACAAAATTGGAGAATGACCAAATGGCTTCACAGTCTACACGGAAAGATTCTTAGACCCCAGTGGCCACAGTAAACCCACAAAGAGAGAATTCAGCACTGCTACCTCATGTTCATTGGAAAATAAGAAACCATGTCCTCCATGTAACAGATGCATACACAGCTTTGATGGTCTCACTAAAAAGGAAGCTAAAGCTCCTGAAAACAACATATATTTCAAGTGTACAACCTCAAAGACAGTTTCCCAGATGTCTTGAGGCCTGCACACTTCCATGTTTGTGGAGTTTTTACAGTCTCCATTACTTTTGGAAACTCCTCTACCAACTCCAGTGTTGTGAACTCCAGAGCATTTTCCATTCCAGATATGTATTCCTAGATTTTCTAACTCTTCTCCTCTAATTGTATCTTACTTGGGGCTAAGGTAATGTCAAGGCATTGTTCTGGATGAGAGTGGGAAGATTTTTTTGTAGCACATATTTGCATACACATTGGATTCATTTTCCAATTATTCATTCAAAATACTGAATCCCTCATAGTAACCCACTCCCTACTAGACTCTGACTACAAATCCTATTATGATGGATAAAAATAGACCAAACCAAATTGAAATACAAGTAGTTCAGAGGATGCAAGGTTAACATTTGGACGTTCCTTTTGCATTATATATGGTAGGAGTTTTAAATCTAGTCATTTTTTTGTTGAAACACTTCTCCATGTGTTTTTAAAGTTAACAAATATGTGAATTCATGTCTCCATTTCTCTGTAGCCTATTCAGCACATATATTTTTATATGCACATATAGAATCCTACCTGGTACCACACGTACATTCTTGTGAGGTGGCTCACTTGGCAGATACAAATTGTGAGAAGAGATCACTCCTGTTAAACACTGTTGAAACGGAAAATTCAACCTATGAGTGAGTATCCTAGCTGAACAACATTATACATAAATTCATGTTCAGTAAAATGAATATTTTTAGATCTGTGGATGATATATATTTCATGGTGAATTTCATTTGGCTTGTATATTAATACTTTTTAATTTCTGTGTGTGTATTTTAATATATATATATATATATATATATATACACTCTCCAGAGTTTTCAAAATATGAAATAAATGTATCTTATTATGTACTCCCTAAATTCATTAATATTTAAGTGCATATTTATAATCAACTTTTCATAAGATTATTCTAAGACATATTCATCCTCCTGAAATACGTATTTGTTTCCTAGTACTGAAAACTAAGTTAAGTGAATTGTGCATACATATCCTAATATTTTTACACTAATTGACCCAGGTTAATATAAATGCAAGTAGATTTCTATAGGACATGATGTGTATTTTGACGTTCATTTTTTTTCAACACTTGTACATTACTATTTCCTCAGTTTATGCACATCATAAGATGTATATTTCATCCACAAGTTCACAAATTTAAAGGCTTTTGTTTCACTTTCAATCACTTCCTGCTTCAGAACACATGTATTCCTCCAGGTTACATGACTGGTCTTTTCATGAGACTTCTTTCCAAACACATTATTTTTGATTTCCACAATTACTTTTGAAGCAAAACTCACACATTCTTCATGATAAACCATAACCCTAATATTACCATTAGATGTATAACTGGTTTGAATGAATGGATATATATCAATATAAGGTTCCCTGTATATTTTCAGATATCAATTTGAACCATTATTTAAGTTGGAACCAGTTATATTATTTATTCACAGTATGGTCTATTCATGCATTATTTCTATATTCATAGACACAGTGTACACCTATTTGTATTCAAAATACTAATTTACACGTCTTCAAAATACTGTTCCTAGAAATGGTGAAAGAAATACTCATGTCACCTGATCTACGTATACATTTTTTCACAGTAATATTCTGGAAACAAAAAGCAAATGTCACACTTATGATTGTACTAAAGCCTAAATGGAAATTGAACATGGATTACTAAAATCATCCATGTCCAGTTTGCCTATTGCTCTCAAATGTGGATCCTATTGGTGACTACATATTTGTTTCTTCCTAAGATTATATATTCAACCTCAAACCTGTTGAAAATGTCTAATCCTATTACTCACCTTATACTTTGCCTGATTTCCTAATGTCTCTATTGATATATATTTTCCCCAGTTCATCATTGTGACTGCCTCTTAACATGTGCTGACATTTACATTCACTCTCTACATGAAACCCTATTGCTAAAGACCATTTTGTCCAAATCCTATACTCACTCATCTTTCTAAAACTACCGTCTATCTTTCTAATCCTACCAACTATCCCTTTTTGACTGCATGTTCTCTTCGACATTCAATCATCCAAGGTACAATATCCTATACCATTGTATATTGATTTATCTGAGACATCTGTGCAGAAATTAATTCAAAGCTAAGTATCCCAATCAAGGGCCCAATGCCCTTCTGGGCATCAAATCTCACCTAGATTTCTGTTTTCATACCTATATTTCAACTGTATATTTTGTAAATATCACATGTTCCCATAACCATTATTCATCCTGCAGAATTATTCCTAACCCAATTGAACATGTTGTTAACCCTAACCATACACTGTTCCCTCAATCTAACTTTACAGAAGATCAGGGAGAGAGTTGGTCTTCCAATACTGGATTGTAGGGTATCTTCCACCTGATGAGAACCTCAAAGGTCCATGCAGAAATGATACATGGAGAAGAAGGCAGCTATGAAGGACCTGAGAGAGCAAAAGTCATTTTCAATGTTAAACAACCGGGTCAGGATGAAGAGATGTATCTGAATCAGCCTTTCTCTTCTTAATATAGAGAAGATGGACCAAACCAGGCCTGTGAGAAGAGCTGTTCCAGGGTGCCTATTGTTGATATACCATTCTAACTTGTGAAACTGTCACAGAAAGTAGGGACAGTCTCCATCTCCTGGGACCCTTAGAAGCAAATATCAGTACACACTTCCTTGGTGATGGAACACTCTGAACTTGGGATCCAGGAAGCCAGGCACCCAGAGTAAGTCCCAGTCCCAGTCCCAGTGGTCTCAATTGTTTGGATTTACCAAGGACAGAGTCAGTCTTTGTTGGTACCTACTGAAGTGATAATGGCCAAATGTCAGGAGACCTCTGAAGAGGAGCCTTTTCTGAGAAAGCAGGTAGTGGCTCAACCATGGCTCCTGACAACTTCACAGAGTTGGCGAAGGAGACCAGATCTGAGACAGAACAGGCCATTTTGGGGGAACATAGTATGGACCACCAGTCAGAGGACACTCAATATATTCACCAACATACTTGGGGGAAGGAGGTGCCGTTGTGGGTGTTGGTGTGAGTTTGTGGTTTTGTCTCTTTTCTGAGAATAGGTAGGAAAGACTGTTTGTTTGTTTGGACTGGAATGTTTCTAGAAAGTCGTTTGACAACGCGAGTGTTTCTATGTCTGTGCATTCCACTGTATCTGTGGTTGTAGACATTTGAAAAGCGAATGCATCAATGGTTGTGTCCTGTCTAGTAGAAAGCTTCCCAACATTCATACTGCACAATTTAAGAATGGAGAGAGGCTTGCCTTATGGATGGGCAACACCTACTATCTTCCTAAGTTCTTGTTTTCTTCCTGAATACTGGCCACTCTCCAGAATAGCCTCATGGTTTGGTTTCCAAGATATGTACCACCTCCAAGCTCTGTGACATGGCCATGTACTGGATAGCTGAAGAGAATAGAAGCATCTCAGAAAACTCACATATCAGTGTGACCATTAAAGTCTCAGTGGAAAAACACTGCACTGTGCCTTTTGCTTACCTATTGTTCTGTTTTCCTAAATGTCAGGAAGATCTTTGCCTCAGGAAACCCCTTTGTGAAGCCAGAAAAAAAGAGTTTTCAAATGGAAATGAATGGGCATCACCTGTGGCTCTTTGCTTAATTGCTTTGGAAAGAGATGTGGCTGAATCATCCTCTTTGCCCTGTGTGAGGCAGCGGCTTAGATTCTCAGCACCTGATGGATCTAAAGAAAGTTTCCAAGTGTGCATGCAAAACGAAAATGGCCAAAAGAGCAGTCATTGTGGATGAAGTCTCTCGCCTTCCTCTGTAAGCTTCCTGACCTCCATCACGTGAGAATAGGGATCCTTTGTGTCAAATCAGTTCTTCAAAGCCCTACAGAGGCTAGCACATAAGGGCTTGTGTTTTCTCATGACACCAATTCACATAAAGAATATATACCAGACAGTCAGTAGGCCTCAAATTAGAGAAGCAGAGCAGTATTAAGAGCAGGACTATTTGATCACTATTGGTTCACAGGAAGGGAGTCCAGGCCACCCTGACTTTAGGCAAATGAGGGGCAAGGGAGTTCATTTGGAAAACTGTCTTGGGCTGTGCCCCTCATGGAAACCTCCAGCCAGAGGTTATGAAGAGTGTCTATGTGGAAGAAGATGAGGGCCATTTGGGAGTGTTTTGGTTTTAATTGTGGTCATTTGTTTGGTGGTTGGAAGAGATGCCTAGGTCCACCTGGGCTTGAACTCTGGTGTGATTCCCCTTACAGATTGAGTTCAGGAACTGACCTCAGAGAAGTATTGCCATGAATTGTGTTGGGATTTTAGGAGACCACGCATGAGAGTTGCCTTTGGAAACTGAGATCAATGCCCAGGGTGGCTTTCCACAGAGCATTTTCAATCTCTGCCAGGGCATCACATTATTTTATACTGAAAGACTTGGCAGCCATCGTTGACAGTCAAAACACACATGGGCCTCACATTGTAGACCTCAATGGGCCTGGCTTCATGTGTCTTTTTGGCCACTCTTTGGGAAGCCTTGCCTCTGAGAATTCTCCAGAGTTTCCTTGAAATGTGCTTCCTCAAACATTAATGGTTCCTGAATGAATTGAAACCCACAATTTCTCCAACTTCATCCTTGAAAAATGGCTAGATAAATACCATGAAATTTTTGAAATTTTCATGACCAGGTGGCACTGGAGAACCTTTCAATGTCCTCTTGCTGATGAAGTGTGTACCAGACAGTGCCTTGATTGACTAGGTTTCATGAAAATGATGTAGAACAGAGATACCAGTATGTTGGAGCCTGCTGAGTAGTGGGCCCAGAGCTGTGGTGTGCAGGTGTGTGATAAAACATCTGTGGTCGGGCCATGTGTATCTGCCATTGACTTCCAAATGGCTTCTGGCTGACATTGTGCAGCCAGGAATCACTTATATGTCTGATAACTCTCCATATAAGGCATCTTGTTATATGGAGATGTTTCAGGACAATGTTCAGAATCAGGTGCAATGGTCAAGGGGACAAGCTATGTGGGATAGAAGCCTGGTTGATGCATTCTCCTGCAGACCCTGACCCATCTCATGTGAAAGAACTCCCTCCAGCACTGTGTCCCAGCTGAATTCCTTGTATTTTGTGAAGCAAATAACAAATTCCCAGTGCAGCAGCAAGAAACACCACGAAAAGTGGAGGATGACCAAATTGCTTCACAGTCCACACGGGGAGTCACTTAGCCTTCAGTGGCGACAGTTTACCTACAAAGAGTGAATTCAGCACTGCTGCCTCATGTCCTTTGAAAAACAAGAAACCATGCCCTCCAGGTCACATAGATGCAGATCCAGCTTTGATGGTCTCATTAGAAAGAAAGCTAAAGCTCCTGACAACAACATATATGTCAAGTGCCCATCGTCAGAGGCAGTTTCTAAGGAAGTCTTCAGGCTGGCAGAGCTCCTTGTTTGATAGCATTTAGCTATTAGACCAGGATGCAAGAAAAGACCACTGACTCCAATTAAAATCAAGTTAAAGCAAGCTTATATTTTCCACTGCCCAGGTGGCCTCTCCCTCCCAAAACAGTGGGAACAAGACAGCCACCCAAATTTTCTACAGCCCAGGTTTATAACCCAGAATTTTACACTACAGGGGGGTTAAAATATCAGAACTTTGACAAGCATCAAACTAATCGTAGTTTATATATATATATATATATATATATATATATATATATATATATATATATATATATATATATATATTTTTTTTTTTTTTTTTTGCTGGCCCCAACATCAGAATTTATGAAGACCATTAGAGCCCCAGAGAGGGTCATTGTCTGGCCAGGGAAGGCCAGTATTTATGAGGTGTCAATAAAGTTTCATAGAGGGCTGTTCCTGGTCAAAGAGCCAGGCATGGGTGAGTTCAAGGCCACGGGCAGGCATTGCAAGCAGGTTCAGAATTTGGTGTAATTTATAGTCAAGCCAAAATTTTCTTTTCATGGCTCTGTGGCAAGATGGATCCCAATTTTAGTAAAAGATCAGGTTGGGTCTATCATTCCCCCCTTTTCTAATGTGTCCCTTTCAAATCTTTGATAGGGTAGGGGAAGAGCACTGAGGGAATTTTAATACCTCACGTAACAGTCTCCATATTTTTTGAACTCACACAAAACCAGTCTCCCTGATTTTACCTGACTTAATTAATTACTTAAAATGAAAGTCTATTTATTTTTGGCTCCATTGTTGTAAGAAGAGTGGCGTCACTCATTTTGGCTTCTTCTGAGCTGAGAGAGGGTGACATGAGGGGGCACAGCATGAGGGACATGAGTTGCCTTTTAGAAGTCAGTTCGGTTTGAAGTCTGGTTGTGGTAGAACAGTTTGTAAAGTCATCTGGGGATGGGTTCTTCTATGAGAGAAACAAAAACCATGAGTACTGAATAAATGTTGCAGCTGCTGAAACAAGTCACTGTATAGATGTCCCCTCATCTGTCTTCAATATCCCCAGTTATCAGGACTTTCAACTTAATATTTAACTTTTAGTGTCACAGTTGTCCCACCCCATAAGATACAGTTTAATAATTTAATGTCATCTGATCTTGCAAATTCCTTTTACTAGTATGACCTCTGTGTGTAATAGAGAAACCTTTAATTCTGTTAGTCAGGGCTGGATAATCATACTAGCAAACACCAAGCCTACCTGTGTAGGTTAGGAATATCTGTAGGCCTTAAACAAAAAACTTCTGCCTCTGGTAGCTCCTCTTGATAGTCTCTTTTTATTCTCATCAGGCATTCCTCTCTGAGAATCTTTCTTTGTAGCCTCCAGTCTTACTTATTTTGGGAGGCTACCATAAAGTGCATATGTTAAAATATTATTATAACTATTATTATTTAAAATGCCCAGGAATGGCTGTATTTTGGGTTTATCTGTCTTTGCTAAGAGTTTAAGATGAAGCAGTAAAACTGACTTTTGTTTCTATCTATTGTTAACAGTCAGCTGAGATTTTATGGGAGTCATTTCTGGGGAAACTTGAGAGCAGCTTCTCAGTTCTGCTAGTGCCATTTGCGCTAGGTGATTCCAGGTCTTGCTTGACCATGTGGCTTCTCTCAGAAGCATCAGGAATATCTCCCTTCTCTGATGACTCTCTTCTTCGTAGAAAATGCACTGATTGGCTTTCTGTTCTCCAGTGGCCTCATTAATCTTCCTGATCAGGTGTTTATGTGGCTGAGAGTTGCAAAGTTCTTTAGAGAAGTCTCCTGTTCCCTGGATACAAACTGACTCAGAGGTCAAGAGCCAAAATTTGTTTTATTGTCCCTTTTCATTTAAATTAAATTTTAAATCCTAATCTTAAACATCCAGCAAATAAATTTTAACAGCCTTATATTAAGAGTACTGTGCTTTAATGTCTATAATTTAAAATTATTTATCTTTTTATTATTTGGGATCTGCATTTTTCTGTCTTGTAGGTGATGCCTTATTATCTTAAATTAACCAATGTTGTGTTCAAAAGCAACTCTTTTGTAAAACACTAACAGGGAATCTTTAGTTAACTTATAAGGAAATTACAAAATAAAATTAACAAGAGTAAAAATACTTAGTTCGTGTAATAGCTACCCTGAATTTTTGGCTGAGTTATAAATTATATCCCCTTTTTGAGATCCTAGTAATCTTTACAGAAAAAAAAAAACTTCTGAACGTAACTTTAAATTAAATAACATCTGGCCTACTGCTTTCGTAGTTATTCTCACATGTTGTAAGATGAGACACAGAGCCTTATCTCAGGTAAGGCAGGGCTCTATATAAATCTTAAGTCTTTTAGTTCTAAAGCTGATCTTTTTTTTTTAAATATCATCTTACACAGTTTACATAAATTGTTTGAGGTCACATGAACATTAGCTAACACCATATGATATCACATTTAAAACATGAATTAAAGAAAGGCTGAAAGTTTTTAACCTTTACATAGATTAGGAGCTCATTAACTTAAAAATATATTTAAATTTTTCCCCAATGTAAAAAGTAACTTAAAACTTTACATATCTTATTGATAACAAGTAAATAAATCCCCAATATATATATATATATTTTTTTACCATACAACTTCAGAACACCAGCTTGATGTAATGCTCTTTTAAAGTTTCTACCTTACAGACTTGTATACCTGGAAGATATGAGCACATTAATAGCATCACAATGACATTGATGTTTTTACATTAACCAAATTTAGCTTTTAAAGAAATTCCAGTACAGTGCTCTAAAATAACACTTCTTATTTAATCAGTTGTTTAATTTTTATTGTTGCTTGCTCTAGAAAAATAAAAATAAACACAATGTTATGGGTAAACTTTTGTTTTCAGAAATTTGTGTCGCTTTATCACATGACTGATTTTTACAATCTTATACAGACTTTAGAACAAACTTATACAGACCTTACTAAATCAATCAGATATCTAACAAAAGTACTCATGAATGAGTAATCCCATATCAAATTTACTACACTTATTTATCAAAATATTAGAGAAATGTATTGAACAGTGTAAACCATTTTTTTGTTAAAGGAAAAGTCCTAGAACCAAGGCATATTAGACATTTTATAGACATTAATATTTTATTAGATTTTTGAGCAGCTAGAAAAACTTGTAAGCTTAAATTTAAAGACATTTATTGTTATTTGTTTATCCAAATTTAAAGTGAACCATTTAACTCACGTGAATTAAAGATCTTCGAATCCACTTTTTAAAATTTGTTTTTATGAGTGCTTTTTTTTAATGATCGCTCCTTATATATGTTAATTTGTATATCATATATATGATATACGAACATATGGATATATGGACATACAACACATAACAAAAGTGTGCACAAATAATAATAGTAAGGCCTTGTAGCTTTTCACAGGTGAAATCTCCATTGTAATGTTTCAGAACTCCACTGTTGGTCAAAGATAGAACTGATGAGAAAAATATTAACCTAGTTCTCTAGGATCAAAATAATGAGCTCAAAAAAAATACAGAATCTAAGGAAAAAAATGAGAGTCCTAGAAAAAATGACTGGCCAGTAATTAGTAAATACCATAGGATTTACCTTTTTTTTCCCACTTAGACATCAGATCAGTCTCCTACTGAGCTTGTAGGCTTCTTTCATTTACATTTCAACATAAGTCCTGGCTGAGTTCTGGAAGGAGCTGGACAAAACTGCTATTCTGAGCGGACACCTCAGGCCTAAGGCACTTTAACCATAATTTTCAGGTGAGGATGTTGAAAATTATGATACAATTTTAAGATACAATTCAAAATTTTATACCTTAACATCTTGTTTTGTCAACAGATACCATACTATGATTTACTATCCTTGTCCAAATTAATGCACTGACACACTGTGACATTTACCCAGGCTACCCAATTAAAAATTGGTGAAAAAAAGACTAAATGATTGGGAAGTTACTTGCCAACTTGGAAGTAGAATTCTTTAGTTTTCCATTTTAAGTATTTAAGTTCTCTGGCATGAATTATCTGAAATCATAAACTAAAAAATTACCTAAACCCGACTTTTAACTGCAAGATTGAGCAATGCTACAAAAACCAATCCAGATACCATATTGTTACAATAAAACATCATCATTTAGACACACATTCAGCTAAGATCATTCCCAAGAAACAATTTATAATATCAACACATTATTGCACATGTCTTAAATGGCCAGAAACAAAGACAAAAGACAGACAGAAAGGAGCTCCAGACTATGGCTGACAGGACAGAAGCCTTTAAAACAGCAGATAAGAGAAAAATCTCCTACACCAGTGGCATGATAGATGTCCCCACAAGGGCATCAGATGTTTTCACAGAGGGGCAACCTGAAATGTAATATCAAAGGTCTCCATGGTGACTTTACTGCATTTAGTGTCTCCTTTTTCTTTTTCTCTTTTTTAAGAAAACAGAGGTGGCATAATACTTACAGTGCAGGGAAGGAAGGAGGGAATTTACTGAAGCAACAGGACTTCGGCAGCTGCTGGGAGTCCCTCAGTCCCGTCTTTTACTTAAACAGGATTAGCTCCTCTGGTTTGGTTCCACCCCAAGCACGCTGAATCTCCTAACATTTCAGTAGTCAGCTCTCAAAAATTCCGGGGTCGGGGGGGTATCAAAATTTGTAACTTAAATTTCGGTTCTGGACCTTGAAGCCAATTAATACCAATTTAATATAAAGACAGGGTTTGAGAAAAAGTAAAAGGGAGGTTTACTGCTTTGCTAACAAAGGATAAAAACAGGGGACTCTGTCCAAAGTTGTGACTCTCTTGATCTGGAGGGACAAGGGGTTTTAAAGGAGCTTCACTTGTTAACCTAGGAGATACTCAGTTATTAGGTCTCCAGCAGGCATTGCCCTCTGCAGTGGGTGTGCTCCAGACAGCCAGCTAGGGGCTTCTCTCATCCTGCTTAACAAAGGGGGGTATAGTGCATCCCATTTCTTTAAAACACAGTCCAAAGGGGTGACAGGCTTACATGCTTTATTACCCATTTTCACGTCCAATATCCTTAAGTTTTTACCACAGAAATCACACAACAAAACGCACAAAAACAAACAAATAAAAAACATTTAGAACACAGAACAAAACACACACAAAAAAACAGAAACTCGGCGAATAAACAGAAAACCAGAGGAGCAATGCAGCGTCTTGCTAAAGCTCCGGGGTAGGAGCTCCTGCGTGCCAGTCGGCACCTCTCTACACTTTCAGAGGTATTCCCTACAGAAAAGAACAGAGGAAAGAAGGATTCCTCTTACTGTCCCGGACAGGAGTATATGTGAGCCTTCCCAGGCCACCTCTCTGTCATCAGAAGAGAACTCCCTTAACCGGATATCAGATGTTATAAAGGCGCCTCTTACCTATGAAGGCCTCCTCCACCAGGTGCTTGATAATAGTTTTAGTGCGATGGTTCACTGCAGTGATCCACGGACTGAAGGCTCATTCCAAGGCCTTGGAACTTGGCTCTCCAGCCTGGAGTCCTGGAGGATAGGCCAGCTTCAGAATTTCCAGCAGTATGGCTTTGTGATCTGGTCGGGTCATGTTGCTGGGGAACTCCAAAATGTTAGTCCAGGACACAAGAAAAGACCACTGACTCCAATTAAAATCAAATTAAGGCAAGCTTAATATTTCAAGCAGCCGGGCTGCCTCTCCCTCTCAAAATGGCAGGAACAAGACAGCAACCCCACCTTTCCTACAGCCCAGCTTTATAGCCCAGAAAGTTACACAAAAGGGGGGTTACAGAAAACAGAACTTTGACAAGCATCACACTAATTGTAGTTTACATTTGTTTTTTCTGGCCCCAGCATCAGAAATTATGAGGACCATTAGAGCCTCAGAGAGGGTCATTGTCTGGCCAGGGAAGGCGAATATTTATGAGGTGTCATTAAAGTTTCAGAGAGGGCCGTTTTCTGGTCAGAAAGCCAGGCATGGGTGAGTTCAAAACATGGTCAGGCATTCTAAGCAGGTTCAGAATTTGCAGTAATTTATAGTAAAGCAAAAATTATCTTTTCATGGCTTTGTGGCAAGATGGCTCACAATTTTAATGAAAGATCATGTTGGGTGATCAACCCTGTCCCCTACTTTTGGAAAATCCTCTACCACCTCCAAGGTTGTGAACTCCTGAGCAGTTTCCATTCCAGATATGTATTCACAGAATTTCTAACTCTTCTTCTCTAATTGCGTCTTACTTGGGGCGAAGTTAATGTCAAGCCATTGTTCTGGATGAGAGTGGGAAGAATATTGTGCAGCACATAATTGCATACACATTGGATTCACATTCCAATTTTCCAATTGAAATACTGAATTCCTGACAATAACCCATACCCTTCTAGACGCTAACTACAAATACTAATATGATGGAGAAAAATAACCCAAACGGAATTGAAATACAAGCAGTTCAGAGGAGGCATGGTGTATATTGGACTTGCCTTTTGCAAGATAAAAGGTAGGTGTTATAAATCTAGTCATTTTTTAATTGAAATAGTTTTATATGTGTATTAAAGTTAACAAATATGTGAATTCCAATCTCCCTTTCACTGTAACCTATTCAGCACATTAATTTTTATATACACATATAGAATCCTACCTGATATCACACGTACATTTTTGTGAGGTGCCTGACATTGCAGATACAATTTGTGAGAAGAGATTACTCCACCTAAATGCTGTTGGAACTGAAAATTCAAGCTAATGGTGAGCTTCCTAGTTGAATAACATTATACATAAATCCATGTTCAGTAAAATGAATATTTTTGGATCTGTGGATGATATATATTTCATGGTGAAATTCGATTGGCATATATAATTCTACTTTTGAATGTCTTTGTTTGTGTGTGTGTTTGTGTGTGTGTGTGTGTATATATATATATATATATATATATATATATATATATATATATATATATACAAAATAAATCTCCAGATTTTTCAAAATATGAAATATATGTGTCTTATATACACTCCCTAAATTCATTCATGTTCATGTATGTGGATTAATAATCAACTTTTCACAAGATTATTCTCAGAAATATTCATCCACCTGAAATACATATTTGTTTCCTAGTACTGAAAACTAACTTCAGTGAAAGGTGCAAACAAATCCTAGTATTTCTACATTAACTGACCTAGTTTAACATCAATGCTAGTAGATTCCTATGGGACATGATGTGTATTTTGACATTAATTATTATTCAACACTGGTACATTACTATTTCTTCAGTTTATGCACATCATAGGATATATATTTCATCCACTACTTAGCAAATTTATAGGCATTTGTTTCACTTTCAATCACTTCTTGCTCCAGAACACATGTATTTCCCTATGTTTCTTGACTGGTCTTTTCATGAGACTTTTTTCAAATATATTATTTTCAATTTCCATGATCAATTTTTAAGCAAAACTCACACATCCTTCATGATAAAACATAACCCTAAGATGACCATTAGATATATAACTGGTTGGAATGATTGATTGTGCATCTTTATAACATTTCTTATATATTTTCAGATATCCATTCAATCCATTATTTAAAGTGGATCCAGTTATATTATTTATTCCCAGTATGGTCTATTCATGTGTTATTGCTATATTCATAGACAGAGGGTATACCTATTTGTACCCCAATACAAATTTATATGTCTTCAAATATTGCTCCTGGAAATGGTGGAAGAAATACTCATGTCACGTGATATACATATACATTTTATCACAGAAATATTCTGGACACAAGAAGCAAAGGTCACACTTTCAATTGTACCAAAGCCTAAATGGAAAGTGAGCATGGATTACTAAAAACATCTATGTCCAGGTTGCCTAATGCTCTCAAATGTCAATCCTATTGGTGACTACATATTTGATTCTTCCTAAGATTATATATTCAACCTCAAGCCTGTTGAAAATGTCTAATCCTATCACTCACTTTGTACTTTGCTTGATTTCCTAATGTCTTTATTGATATCTGCTTTCCCTCATATTTTCCCCAGTTCATCATTGTGACTGACTCTTCACATGTGCTGACATTAACACTCACTCTCTAACCGAAACCCTATTGCTAAAGAACTTTTTGTCCAAATCCAATACTCACTCTTCATTCTAAACCTAACTACTACCTTCCTCATCGTACTGAATATCGCTTTTTGACTGGATGTTCTCTTCAACATTCAATCATCCAAGGTTCAAGGTCCTATGCCATTGTATATTGATTTATCTGAGACAACTGTGCAGCACATAACTCAAAGCTAAGTATACCACTTAAGGGTCCAATTCCCTTCTGGGCTTCAAATCTTTCCTAATTTTCTGCTTTCATACTTATATTTCACCTATATACTCTTGTAAATATCGAAGGTTGCCAATACCATTATTCATCTCGCAAAATGATTCCTAACCCAAATCAAACATGTTATTAACCCTAAACATACACTGTTCCATCAATATAACTTACAGAAGAGCAGGGACAGAGTTGGTCTTACAATATAGGAATGTAGGTGATCTTCCACCTTCTGAGAACCTCAAAGATCCATGCAGAAATGATCCTTGGAGAAGATTTATGCAGCTATGTTGGACCTGAGAGAGCAATAGAAATCTTCCATGGCAAACAACCTGGTCAGGATGAATTGATGGGTCTAAGTCAGCCTCTCTTTTCTTATTGTAAAGAAGTTGGAAGAAACCAGGCCTGTGTGGAGAGCTGTACCTGGGTGCCTAAGGTTGATATTCCATTCTAACTTCTGAATGTGTCAGAGGATGTTGGGGCAGCCTCCATCTCATGGGACCCTTGGAAGCAACTGTTAGGACAAAGTTGTTTTCAAGGCAGTGACCTCATTCAGTTCCTGAAGGAAGTGACCTCTCCTCACTTCCTTGGTGATTGAATTCTCTGAACTTGGGATCCAGGAAGACAGGCACCCAGAGCCAGTCCCAGTCCTAGTCCCATTGGGCTAACTTGTTTGCTTTTTCCAAGGACAGAGTCAGTCTTTCTTGGTACCTACTGATGTGAGGATGGCCAATTGCCAGCAGAGCTCTGAAGAGGCACCTTCCCTGAGAAAGCAGGTAGTGGCTCACCGCTGTCTCCTGACAACTCACATAGTTGGCCAAGGAGACCAGATCTGAGAGAGGACAGGCCATTTCGGGGGAACATAATATGGCCCACCAGTCAGAAGACACTCTGGATAGTCACAGACCTACTTGGGGGAAGGAGGTGGCTTTGCCGTTGTGGGTGTGAGTTTGTGGTATTTTTCTCATGTTCTGAGAATAGGTAGGAAAGGCGTTTTTTTCTGGTGTGGAGTGGACTGTTTCTAGTAAGTCCTTTGACATTGTGAGGGTTTCTATGTCTGTGTATCCCACTGTATCCGTGGTTGTAGACATTAGAAAAGAGAATGCATCAATGGATTTGTTTTCTCTAGTAGAAAGCTTCCCCACATTAATACTGCCCAATAGATTAATGGACTTCACTTTGCCTTATGGATGGGCAACACCTACTGTCTTCTTAAGTTACTGTTTTCTTCGTGAATTCTGGCCACTCTACAGAATACGCTCATGGTTTTGTGTCCCAGATATGTAACACCACAAGGCTCTGTGACATGGCCATGTACTGGATAGCTGAAGAGATTGAGAGCATCTCAGAAAACTCAGATATCAGTGTGACCAGTAAAGTCTCAGTGAAGAAACCCTTCTTGGGCCATTTGCTTACTTGTGTTTCAATTACCCTGAATTTCAGGAAGGTCTTTGCCTCATGCCAACCCTTTGTGAAGCCTGAAGAAAACTGTTTTCATATGGAAATGAATGGGCTTCACCTGTGGCTCTTTGCTTAATTGCTTTGGAATGGGATGTGTCTGAATCAGTCTCTGGTCCTTGTGTGAGGCTGTGACTTAGATTCTCAGCACCCAATGGATCTAAAGAAAAATCCCATGTGCTTCCCAAACCGAAATGGCCAAAAGAGAAGTCATTGTGGATGAATTTTTTTGCCTTCTTGTTTTAGGTTCCTGACTTCCATTAAGTGAGAATAGGGATTCTTTGGATTAAATGAGTTCTTCAAATCCCTGCAGAGGCTTGCCCATATGTGCTTGGGTTTTCTCATGACTCCAAATCACATAAAGAATCTATACCTCACAGCCAGTAGGCCTCAAATTGGAGAAGCGGAACACTTTAACAGCAGGAATATTTGATCACTCCAGGTTCACAGGAGGAGTGTCCAGGCCACCATGATTTTAGGCAAATGAGGGGCAAGTGAGCTTATTTTTTACACTTTCTTAGGCTGTGCCCCTCATAGAAATCTCCAGCCAGAGGTTATGATGAGTGTCTATAGGGAAGAAGATGAGGGCCCTGTGGGAGTGTTTTGATTTTAATTGTGGTCATTTTTGTGGTGGTTGGAAGGAATGACTGGTTCCACCTGGGCTTGAACTCTGGCGTGATTCCCCTTAGAGACTGAGTTCTGGAACTGAACTCAGAGAAGTATTGCCATGAATTGTGTTGGGATTTTAGAAGGCCATGCATGAGACTCACCCATGGAAACTGAGATCTAGGCCCAGGGTGTCTTTCCACAAAACAATGGGAACCTCAGCCAGGATATCACATGATTTTATTCTGAAAGATTGGCAGGTATAGTTGAGAGTCAAAACACACATGGACCTCACATTGTAGGCCTCAATTTGCCTGGCTTCATGTGACCTTTTGGCAACTCTTTGAGAAGCCTTGCCTGTGAGTGTTCTCCAGAGCTTTCATTGAAATGAGCTTTCTCAACACTTAATGGTTCCTGAATGATTTGAAACCCACAGTGCCTCCAACTTAATCTTTGAAAAATGGCTAGATAAATACCATGAAATTTTTGAAATTTCCATGACCAGGTGGCACTGGAGAATCTTTGGAAGTCCTGTGGTTGATCATGTGTATACCAGAGAATGCCTTGTTTTACTGGGTTTTATGAAAATGGTGTAGAACAGAGATGCCAGTAATTTGTATCCTGCTGATTAGTGGGCCTAGAGCAGTGGTGGGCAGGTGTGTGATAAAACACCATGGTGGGGCCATGTGGATCGGCCATTGGCTTCCAAATGGATTATGACTGACATAGTGCAGAAATCAGACACTTATATGTAAAGGCATTTTTTATATGGAGAGGTTCAGGGCAATGTTCAGAATCAGTTTACTATGGTTATTGGGGCAAGCTGTGTGGGATAGAAGCCTGGTTGGTGCATTCTCCTGCAGACCCTGACCCACCACACGTGACAGAACTCCCTTCAGCACTGTATCCTAGTAGAACTCCTTGTATTTGGTGAAGCAAATACCAAATTCCCAGTGCAGCAGCAAGAAACACCACGAAAAGTGGAGGATGACCAAATGTCTTCACAGTCCACACGAGGAGACACTTAGCCTCCAGTGGCCACAGTTTACATACAAAGAGAGAATTCAGCACTGCTGCCTCATGGTCATTGGAATATAAGAAACCATGTCTTCCAGGTCACATAGATGCAGACCCATTTTGATGGTCTCACTACAAAGGAAGTTAAAGCTCATGACAACAACATATATTTCAAGTGCCCAACCTCAGAGGCAGTTTTCCAAGAAGTCTTAGGCCAGCAGAGCTCCATGTTTGTGGAGTGTTTACACTGTTCTTTACTTTTGGAAACTCCTCTACTACCACCAAGGTTGTGAACTCCCGAGCATATTCCATTCCAGATATGTATTCACAGATTTTCACACTTTTCTACTCTAATTGTGTCTTACTTGGGCCAAGGTAATATCAAGGCATTGTTCTGAATGTGAGTGGGAAGATTTTTGTGTAGCACATATTTACATACACATTCGATTCATTTTTCAATTTTCTATTTGAAATACTGAAGCCCTGAAACTAACACATACCCTACTATACTCTGACTAATAATTCTAATATGATGGTGAAAAATAACCCAAACAGAATAGAAATACAAGCAGTTCAGAGGAGGCATGGTGTATTGTTACAATTGCCTTTTGCATTATATAGTGTAGGAGTTATAAATCTAGTCATTTTTTTGTTGAAATAGTTCTACATGTGTTTTTAAAATTAACAAATATGTGAATTCCTGTCTCCCTTTCTCTGTAGCCAATTCAGCACATGTATTTTTATATGCACATATAGAATTCTACCTGGTACCACACGTACATACTTGTGAGGTAACTGAATTGGCAGATGCAAATTGTGAGAAAGGATAACTCCTCCTAAATGCTGTTGGAACTGAAAATTCAACCTATGGGTGAGCTTCCTAGTTGAATAACATTATACATTAATCCATGTTCAGTAAAATGAATATTTTTAGATCTGTGGATTATATATATTTCATGATGAATTTCGATTGGCATATATATTGCTACTTTTTTTCTTTTATTGGTTGCTCAAAACATTAAAAATCTCTTGACATATAATATTTCATACATTAGATTCAAGTGGCTTATGAACTCCCATTTTTAGCCCAAATAGAGATTACAGAATCACATCGATTACACATCCACATTTTTACATAATGCCCTATTAGCTACTGTTGTATTCTGCTACCTTTCCTATACTCTACTATCTCCCCTCCCCTTCCTTCCGATCTTCTCTTTTTTCCCCATCTACTGTAATTTATTTCACTCCATGTTTATTTTCCCATTCCACTCACAACAATATGTAATTTTGTGTAACAATGAGGGTCTCCCTCCATTACCATGCAATATCCCTTTTCTCTCACTTACCCTCCCACCTCATGTCTCTGTTTAAAGTTAATCTTTTCTTCCTGCTATTGCTCCCTGCTCTGTTCTTAGTTGCTCTCATTATATCAAAGAAGACATTTGGTATTTATTTTTTAGGGATTGGCTATCTTCACTAAACATAATCTGCTCCAGTGCCATCCATTTTTCTGCAAATTTTATGATTTTGTCATTTGTTAGTGCTGCGTAATACTCCATAGTGTATAAATGCCACATTTTTTTATCCATTCATCTATTGAAGGGCATCTGGGTTGGATCCACAGTGTATCAATTGTGAATTGTACTGCTATGAAAATCCATGTGGTAGTATCCCTGTATTACTCTCTTTTAAGGTCTTCAGGGAATAGTCAGAGAAGGGCAATAGCTGAGTCAAATTGTGGTTCCATTCACAGCTTTCCCAGGAATCTCCATACTGCTTTCCAAATTGGCCACACCAGTTTACAGTCCCACCAGCAATGTACAAGAGTATCTTTTACCCCACATCCTTGCCAGCACTTGTTGTTGTTTGACTTCATAATGGCTACCAATTTACTGGAGTGAGATGGTATCTTAGGGTGATTTTGATTTGAATTTCTCTGACTGCTAGAAATGGTGAGCATTTTATTATGTACTTGATGAATGATTGTATGTCCTCCTCTGAGAAGTGTCTGTTCAAGTCCTTGACCCATTTGTTTATTGGGTTATTTGTTATCTTATTGTCTAATTTTTTGAGTTCTTTGTATATTCTGGATATTAGGCCTCTATCTGAAGTGTGAGGAGTAAAAATTTGTTCCCATGATGTATGCTCCTTATTTACCTCTCTTATTCTTTCTCTTGCTGATAAAAAACTTTTCAGTTTAAGTAGTCCCATTTGTTGATTCTTGTTATTAACTCTTGTGCTATGGATGTCATATAAAGGAATTTGGAGCCCGATCCCATAATATGTAGATCAGAGCCAACTTTTTCTTCTATCAGACACAGAGTCTTTGATTTGATATCTAGCACCTTGATCCACTATGAGTTAACTTTTGTGCATGGCGAGAGAAAGGAATTCAGTTTCATTTTGTTGCACATGGATTTCCATTTTTCCCAACACCATTTGTTGAAAATACTATATTTCCTCCATTGCATGCTTTTAGCTCCTTTATCAAATATAAAATAGTTGTAGCTTTTTGGATTAATCTCTGTGTCCTCCATTCTGTACCATTGGTCCACCCGCCTGTTTTGGTACCAGTACCATGCTGGTTTTTTTTTAATTAATTTTATTGTAGGTTGTTCAAAACATTTCATAGTTCTTGATATATCATATTTCACACTTTGATTCAAGTGGGATATGAGCTCCCATTTTTACCCCATATACAGATTGCAGAATCACATCAATTGCACAACCATTGATTTACATATTGCCATTCTGGTGACTGTTGTATTCTGTTGCCTTTCCTATCCTCTACTATCCCCCCTCCCCCTCCCCTCCCCTCTTCTCTCTCTACCTCCTCTACTGTAATTCATTTCTCCCCCTTATATTTTTCCTCCTTTGCCCTCATTTCCTCTTGTATGTAATTTTGTATACCCCTGAGGGTCTCCTTCCATTTACATGCAATTTTCCTTCTCTCTCCCTTTCCCTCCCACCTCTCATCCCTGTTTAATGTTAATCTTCTTCTCATGCTCTTCGTCCCTACTCTGTTCTTAGTTAATCTCCTTATATCAAAGAAGATATTTGGCATTTGTTTTTAAGGGATTGGCTAGCTTCACTTAGCATAACCTGCTCTAATGCCATCCATTTCCCTCCAAATTCTATGATTTTGTCATTTCTTAATGCAGAGTAATATTCCATTGTGTATAAATGCCACATTTTTTTATCCATTCTTTTATTGAAGGACATCTATGTTGGTTCCACAGTCTTGCTATTGTGAAATGTGCTGCTATGAACATGGATGTAGCAGTGGCCCTATAGTGTGCTCTTTTTAGGTCTTTAGGGAATAGACCGAGAAGGGGAATAGCTGGATCAAATGGTGGTTCCATCCCGAGCTTTCCAAGAAATCTCCATACTGCTTTCCAAATTGGGTGCACCAATTTGCAGTCCCACCAGTAATGTACAAGAGTACACTTTTCCCGACATCCTCGCCAGCACTTGTTGGTGTTTGACTTCCTAAAGGCTGCCAATCTTACTGGAGTGAGATGGTATCTTAGGGTGGTTTTTATTTGCATTTCTCTGACTGCTAGAGATGGTGAGCATTTTTTCATATACTTCTTGATTGATTGTATGTCCTCCTCTGAGAAATTTCTGTCCAGGTCCTTGGCCCATTTGTTGATTGGGTTATTTGTTATCTCATTGTCTAATTTTTTTAGTTCTTTGTATATTCTGGATATTAGGGCTCTGTCTGAAGTGTGAGGAGTAACGATTTGTTCCCAGGACGTAGGCTCCCTATTTACCTCTCTTATTGTTTCTTTTGCTGAGAAAATAACTTTTTAGTTTGAGTAAGTCCCATTTGTTGGTTATAGTTATTAACTGTTGTGCTATGGGTGTCCTATTTAGGAATTTGGAGCCCGACCCCACAGTATGTAGATCATAGCCAACTTTTTCTTCTATCAGACGCCATGTCTCTGATTTGATATCAAGTTCCTTGATCCACTTTGAGTTAACTTTTGTGCATGGTGAGAGAAAGGGATTCAGTTTCATTTTGTTGCATATGGATTTCCAGTTTTCCCAACACCATTTGTTGAAGATGCTAGCCTTCTTCCATTGCATGCTTTTAGCCCCTTTATCGAATATAAGATAGTTGTAGTTTTGTGGATTGGTTTCTGTGTCCTCTATTCTGTACCATTGGTCCACCCGCCTGTTTTGGTACCAGTACCATGCTGTTTTTGTTTCTATTGCTCTGTAGTATAGTTTGAAGTCTGGTATAGCTATACCGACTGATTCACACTTCCTGCTTAGCAATGTTTTTGCTATTCTGGGTCTTTTATTTTTCCATATGAATTTCATGATTGCTTTCTCTATTTCTACAAGAAATGCCATTGGGATTTTGATTGGCATTGCATTAAACCTATTGAGAACTTTTGTTAATATCGCCATTTTGATGATGTTAATTCTACCTATCCATGAACAGGGTATATTTTTCCATCTTTTAAGATCTTCTTCAATTCTCTCTTTAGGGTTCTGTAGTATTCATTGTATAAGTCTTACACCTCTTTTGTTAGGTTGATTCCCAAGTACTTTATTTTTTCTGAGGATATTGTGAATGGGGTGGTTGTCCTCATATATATTTTAGAGGATTTGTCGCTGATATACAGGAATGCCTTTGATTTATGCGTGTTGATTTTATATCCTGCCACTTTGCTGAATTCATTTATTAGCTCTAATAGTTTCTTTGTAGACCCTTTTGGGTCTGCTAGGTATAGAATCATGTCATCTGCAAATAGTGATAATTTTAGTTCTTCTTTTCCTATTTTTATGCCTTTAATTTCTTTTGTCTGTCTAATTGCACTGGCCAGTGATTCGAGAACTATGTTGAACAGAAGTGGTAAGAGAGGCCATGCCTGTCTTGTACCAGATTTTAGAGGGAATGCCTTCAGTTTTTCTCCATTCAGAATGATGCTAGGCTGAGGCTTAGCATAGATTTCTTTTACAATATTGAGGTATGTTCCTGTTATCCCTAGTTTTTCTAGAGTTTTGAACATAATGGGATGCTGTAATTTGTCGAATGCTTTTTCCGCATCTATCGAGATGATCATATGGTTCTTATATTTAAGCCTATTGATGTGGTGAATAACATTTATTGATTTTCGTATATTGAACCAACCTTGCATCCCAGGGATAAATCCTACCTGATCATGGTGCACAATTTTTTTGATATGTTTTTGTATCCGGTTCGCGAGAAGTTTATTGAGCATTTTTGCATCTAGGTTCATTAGAGATATTGGTCTGTAGTTTTCTTTCTTTGGAGTGTCTTTGTCTGGTTTAGGAATCAGGGTGATGTTGGACTCATAGAATGAATTTGGAAGTTCTCCCTGTTTTTCATTTTCCTGAAATAGCTTGAAAAGTATTGGTATTAGTTCCTCTTTAAAGGTTTTGTAAAACTCTGCTGTATAACCATTCGGTCCTGGGCTTTTCTTAGTTGGTAGTCTTTTGATGGTTTCTTTATTTCCTCAGTTGATATTCGTCTGTTTAGGTTGTCAATATCCTCCTAACTCAATCTGGGCAAATCATATGACTTAAGAAATTTATCGATGCCTTCACTATCTTCTAATTTATTGGAGTATAAGGATTCAAAATAATTTCTGATAATCTTCTGTATTTCTGAAGTGTCTGTTGTGATATTGCCTTTTTCATCCCATATGCGAGTAATTTGAGTTCTCTCTCTTCTTCTCTTCATTAGCGTGGCTAAGGGTCTGTCAATTTTATTTATTTTTTCAAAGAACCAACTTTTAGTTTTGTCAATTTTTTCAATTGTTTCTTTTGTTTCAATTTCATTAATTTTTGCTCTGATTTTAATTATTTCTTGTCTTCTACTTTTTTGCTGTTGTTTTGCTCTTCTTTTTCTAGGACATTGAGTTGAAGTATTAGATCATTTATTTGTTGGTTTGTTTCTTTTTTTAAAGAATGAACTCCAAGCAATAAATTTTCCTCTTAGAACTGCTTTCAATGTGTCCCATAGATTCCGATATGTTGTGTCTGTGTTTTCATTTATCTCTAAGAATTTTTTAATATCCTCCTTGATGTCTTCTATAACCCATTTATCATTCAGTAACCTATTTTTCATTCTCCAATTGATGCATGATTTTTCCTTACTTCTTTTATCGTTGATTTTCAATTTCATTTCATTATGTTCAGATAAGATGCATGGTATTATCTCTACCCCTTTATATTGTCTAAGAGTTGCCCTGTGACATAATATATGATCTATTTTTGAGAAGGATCCAAGTGCTGCTGAGAAAAAAGTGTAACTGCTTGATCTTGGGTGGTATATTCTATATATGTCAATTAAGTCTAGGTTATTAATTATGTTATTGAGTTCTATAGATTCCTTATTCAACTTTTCTTTGTAAGATCTATCCAGTGGTGAGAGAGGTGTGTTGAAGTCTCCCATAATTATTGTATGGTGGTCTATTAGACTCTTGAACTTGAGAAGAGTTTGTTTGATGAACATAGCTGCACCATTGTTTGGGGCATATATATTTATGATTGTGATGTCTTGTTGGTGTATGGTTCCCTTGAGCTGTATGTAGTGTCCCTCTTCATCCCTTTTGATTAACTTTGGCTTGAAATCTATTTTATTTGATATGAGTATGGACACTCGTGCTTGTTTCCGAAGTCCATAAGAGTGATATGATATTTCCCAACCTTTCACCTTCAGTCTATGTATGTCTTTTCCTATCAAATGCGTCTACTGAAGGCAGCATATTGTTGGGTCTTGTTTTGTGATCCATTCTACTAGCCTGTGTCTCTTAATTCGTGAGTTTAAGCCATTAACATTTAGGGTTATTATTGAGATATGGGTTGTTCTTCCAGTCATATTGGTTTATTTATGTTACTAAACATGGTTTGTTTTCCTCTTTGATTATTCCCCCTCTTTACTGTACTCCCTCCCGCTGTTGGTTTTCATTGTTATTTTCCATTTCCTCTTCCTGCAATGTTTTGCCGAGGATGTTTTGAAGAGATGGTTTTCTAGCTGCAAATTCTTTTCACTTTTGTTTATCATGGAAGGTTTTAATTTCATCTTCCATACTGAAGCTTAATTTTGCTGGATACACAATTCTTGGTTGGAACCCATTTTCTTTCAGTGTTTCAAATATGTTATTCAAGGATCTTCTAGCTTTCAGAGTCTGTGTTGAAAGATCAGCTGTTATCCTGATTGGTTTACCCCTAAATGTAATCTGCTTCCTTTCTCTTGTAGCTTTTAAAATTCTCTCCTTATTCTGTATGTTGGGCATCTTCATTATAATGTGTCTAGGTGTGGATCTCTTATGATTTTGCACATTCGGCGTCCCGTAGGCTTCTAGGATATGGGATTCTGTCTCATTCTTCAAGTCTGGGAAGTTTTCTCGTATTATTTCATTGAATAGATTGCTCATTCCTTTTGTTTGGAACTCTATACCTTCCTGTATCCCAATGACTCTTAAGTTTGGTCTCTTTATGTTATCCCATATTTCTTGAATGTTCTGCTCATGGTTTCTTAACAGCTTTGCTGAGCTGTCTATGTTCTTCTCCAGTTGAAATACTTTGTCTTCATTTTCTGATGTTCTATCTTCTAAGTGTTCTACTCTGCTGGTAGTATTCTCAATTGAGTTTTTAATTTGGTTTATTGTTTCCTGCATTTCCAGGATTTCTGTTTGTTTGTTTTTTATAACCTTGATCTCCCTGTATAATTGATCTTTTGCTTCTTGTATTTGTTTATGTAATTCATTTTCGAAGTGCTCGAAGTGGTCTTTCATTGTCTGATTATGCTGTCTAATGTCTTCCTTGAGACTCCAGATAATCTGAAGCATGTATATCCTGAATTCTTTATCTGACATTCCATCTGCTGCAGATATTACCTCTTCTAAAGTTGAGTTGACCTGCATTGCTTGTGGTCCTTTCTTTCCTTGTCTTTTCATACTGATCGCGTTTCTTTCTGCTTGGTGAAACTGTTTTGTTATTGATTTTCCCCCTATATATTTATATTGCTCTTATATAGTTGCAAAGTCTCCCTCGCAGGCTTTGGCGGTGGTTCTGCCCCTCCTCCAATTGGGGCAATGTGCCTACTACGCCGGCAGGCTGCTGTGCCTCTACTTTCGGTGGGCCTGTTCTTTCGGTGGTCACAGGTTCGCCTCCCTTGCAGGCGTGAGAAGCGGCTCTGCACCTCCGCTGGCCGCTAGGCCTGTTCTGTCTGTCGTTTGCAGGTCTGTCTACCTAACAGGTGCTGGTGGCGGCTCTGCCCCTCCCCCAAACGGGGTGATGTGTCAGACGGCCACTGGGCCTGTTTTATCAGTGGTCACGGTATCGCCTACCTTGCAGGTGGGTGGGGCAGCTGTGCCCCTCTGCAGGTTTCTGGGCCTGACCTGCCGGTGGGTCGCAGGTCATTCATTTTTTAGTTCTAGTAGTTTTTGTACACCTTTTTGTGTCTTCTATGTATAGAATAATGTCACCCGAAAATAGTGATAATTTGCGTTCTTATTTTCCTATTTTTATGCCTTTTATTTGTTTAGTATGTCTAATTGCTCTGGCCAGTGTTTCGAGAACTATATGGAATAGAAGTGGTGAGAGAGGGCATCCCTGTCTTGTTCCAGATTTTAGAAGAAATGCCTTCAATTTTCCTCCATTCATAATGATGCTAGCCTGAGGCTTAGCATAGATAGCTTTTACAATGTCGAGGTAACTTCCTGTTATCCCTATTTTTTCTAATGTTTTGAACATAAAGGGATGCTGTACTTTGTCAAATGCTTTTTTTGCTTCTATCGAGATGATCATATGGTTCTTATCTTTAAGTCTATTGATGTGGTGAATAACATTTATTGATTTCCGTATATTGAACCATCCTTGCATCCCAGCTATGAATCCTACTTGATCATGGTGCATAATTTTTTTGATGTGCCTTTGTATTCGATTCACCAGAGTTTTATTGAGGATTTTTGCATGTAGGTTCATCAGATATATTGGTCTGTAGTTTTCTTTCTTTTAGGTGTCTTTTTCTGATTTCGGAATCAGCGTGATGTTGGCCTCATAGAATGAATTTGGAAGAGCTCCCTCTTTTTCTCTATGCTGAAATAACTTGAAAAGTATTGGTATTAAATCTTCTTTAAATGTTTTGTAAAACTCCGCTGTATAGCCATCCGTTCCTGGGCTTTTCTTGGTTTGTAGTCTTTTGATTGCTTCTTCTGTTTCATCCATTGACATTGGTCTGTTTAAATTGTGTGTATCCTTCTGACTCAGTCTGGGAATATCATATGACTTAAGAAATTTATCGATGTCTTCACTATATTCTATTTTATTGGAATATAGGTTTTCTAAATAATTTCTAATTGTCTTCTGTATTTCGGAAGCATCTGTTGTAATATTGCCTTTTTCATCCCATATGTTAGTAATTTGAGTTCTCTCTCTTCTTCTCTTCATTAGCATGCCTAAGGGTCTGTCGAACATATTTATTTTTTCGAAGAACCACCTTTTAGTTTTGTTAATTTTTTCAATAGTTTCTTTTGTTTCAATTTCGTTGATTTCTGCTCTGATTTTAATTATTTCTTGCTTTCTGCTACATTTTTTGTTGTTTTGCTCTTCCTTTTCTAGGGCTTTGAGTTGAAGTGTGAGCTCATTTATTTGTTCGTTTTTACTTTTTTTCAGGAATGACCTCCAGGCGATGAATTTCCCTCTTAAAACTGCTTTCATTGTGTCCCATAGATTCTGATATATTGTGTCTGTATTTTCATGTATCTCTAAGAATTTTTTGATTTCCTCCTTTATATCTTCTGTAACCCACTGATCATTCAGTAACATATTGTTCATTTTCCATGTGATGTAGGATTTTTCCTTCCTTTTTTTATCATTGGTTTCCAGTTTCATTCCATTATGATCAGAAAAAATTCATGGTATTATCTCAACCCCTGTATATTTACTGAGGGTTGCCCTATGACATAATATATGGTCTATTTTTGAGAAGGATCCACGTGCTACTGAGAAAAAAGTATATCCACTTGATGATGATTGATATATTCGATATATGTCAGTTAAGTCTAGGTTATTGATTGTGATATTGAGTTCTATAGTTTCTTTATTCACTTTTGTTTGGAGGATCTGTCCAATGGTGAGAGAGGTGTGTTGAAGTCACCCATAATTATTGTGTTGTGGTCTATTTCATTCTGGAACTTGAGGTGAATTTGTTTTTTGAACATTGCAGCACCATTATTTGGTGCATAAATATTGATAATTTTTATGTCTTGTTGATGAATGGTTCCTTTTAACAGTATATAATGTCCTTTCTTATCTCTTTTGATTAAATTAGTCTTGAAGTCGATTTTATTCGATATGAGCATGGCCACCCCTGCTTGCTTATGGGGAGCGTTGCATGGTATATTTTTTTCAAAACTTGCACCTTCAGCCTGTGTATGTCTTTTCCATTCAGATGTGCCTCCTGGAGGCAATATATTGTTGGATTCATTTTTAATCCAAGTTACCAGCCTATGTCGCGTTATTGGAGAGTTTAAGCCATTAACATTTAGAGTCACTATTGATATATGGTTTGTACTGCCGCTCATGATTGATGATTCATCTTTTTTTTTTTTTAATTTAGTTTGTTTCTGCATGATTAGCTTTTCCCCCACCCTCAGTCATTACTTCCCACTGATGGTTTTGGTTGTTGATTTTCATTTCTTCTTCGTGTATTGTTTTGCTCAAGATGCTTTGCAATGCTGGTTTTCTGGCTACAAATTTTTTTTACCTTTTGTTTATCATGAAATATTTTTATTTCATCGTCATACCTGCAGCTTAATTTTGCTGGATACAGAATTCTTGGTTGGCATTCATTGTCTTTCAGTGTTTGAAATACGTTGCTCCAGGATCTTCTCGCTTTCAGCGACTGTGATGAAAAATCCATTCTCAACCTTATTGGTTTACCCCTTAATGTAATCTGCCTCCTTTCTCTTAGAGCTATTAATATTTTCTCTTTGTTTTGTATATTGGATATCTTCATAACAATGTGTCTTGGTGTTGGTCTACTGTGATTTTGTGTTCTCCGTGTCCTGTAAGCATGTCCAATTTGTATATCTATTTACTTTGTATTTCTGGAAATATTTCTGTAATTATTTCATTCAATAGATTACTAATTCCCTTGGTTTGAATCTGTGTACCTATCCAGATGACTCATTAATTTTTTTTTTATGTTATCCCATATCTCTTGGATGTTTTACTCATGATTTTTTACCAGCCTTTCTGTGTTGGCTAGATTCATTTCAAGATGATATATTTTGTCTTCATTATCTGACATTCTGTCTTCTACTTGCTCCACAGTGTTAGTGATACTCTCAATTGACTTTTTAATTTGGTTTATCGTTTCCTTCATTTCTAGAATTATTGTTTGATTTTTTTATAATCTCTATCTCCTGATAAAGATGCATAACTTCTTCTTTTATCTGTTTATGCAATTCATTTTCAATGTGTTCTTTCACTGTTTGGATTTGCTGTCTCGTATCCTCTTTAAGTTTCAATTCCATCTGTCTAAGGTATTCCTTGAGTTCTTTATATGACCATTTTTCTGATGACTATAGGTCCTCCTGAATATTTTGGCTGTCCTTCGTTGTTTGTACTTATTTTCTTCCTTGATTTTTTGTGCTGCTCATGTTACTTCTTGCTCTGTTTGACTGTTGAGTTACTGCTTACTATTATAAATTTATTTGATGCTTGGAAGAAAAGATATTAGAAGGAAAGGGAAGAAGTCACTAAAGAGAATGAGAGTAGGCAGGTAGAATTCGAGGAAGGGGAAATCAGAAAATTGAAAAGAAATGATAAGACAAAAGAAAAAATAGAAAAGAAAGAAAGAAAGAAAAAAATTTAAAAATAATGATCATTTAAAAGATGTAAATTAAAGTTTAAAATAATAATAATAATAAAATAAAAATATTTTAAAAATGAAAACATATTAAAAAGTTAAAGTACAACAACAAAAAATATGAATTTACATAAAGAATCTAAACCCCACACTCAGTAGGCCTCAAGTTGGAGAAGTAGAGCAGTATTAACGCCAGGCCTATTTTTTCACTTCTGTTTCACAGGAAGGCAGTCCAGGCAACCCTGATGTTAGGCAAATGAGGGGCAAGGGAGCTTATTTTGGACACGGACGTGGGCTGTGTACCTCATGGAAACCTCCAGCCGGAGGTTATGATGAGTGTCTACATGGAAGAAGATGAGGGCCATGTTGGGGTGTTTAGGTTTTAACTGTGAACATTTGTATGGCGGTAGGAAGAGATGACTGGGTACACCTGTGCTTGAACTCTTGTGTGATTCAACATAGAGACTGAGTTCTGGAATTGACCTCAGAGAAGTATTGCCATGGATTGTGTTGGGCTTTTAGAAGGCCATGCATGAGAGTCGCCCTTGGAAAGTGAGATCTACGCCCAAGTTGGCTTTCCACAGAGCAAAGGGAATCTCAGCCAGGATATCACATGATTTTATTCTGAAAGACTTGGCAGCCATAGTTGAGAGTGAAAACACACATGGACCTCACATTGTAGACCTCAATGGGCCTGGCTTCATGTGACCTTTTGGCCACCCTTTGGGAAGCCTTGCCTCTGAGAGTTCTCCAGAGCTTTCATTGAAGTGAGCTTACTCAACATTTAATGGTTAATGAATGAATTGAAACCCACAGTGCCTACAACTTCTTCCTTGAATAATGGCTAGATGAATACCATGAAATTTTTGAAATTCCCAAGACTAGGTGTCACAGGAGAACCTTTGGATGTCCTCTAGCTGATCATGAGAATACAAGACATTGCCTTTATTGACTGGGTTTCATGAAAATGGTGTATAACAGAGATGCAAGTAAGTTGGAACCTGCTGAGTAGTGTTCCTAGAGCCGTGGCGGGCAGGTGTGTGATAAAATATGTCTGGTGTGGCCATGTTTATCTGCCATTGGTGTCCAAATAACTTGTGACTGACATTTTGCAGCCAGTAGACCCTTATATGTAAAAGAATCTTGTTATATGGAGAGGTTTCAGGGCAATGTTCAGAATCAGGTTGCTATGGTCAATGTTGCAAGCTATGTGGGATAGAAGCCTGGTTGGTGCATTCTCCAACAGAACCCAACCCACCACAACTGAAAGAACTCCCTACAGCACTGTGTCCCAGTTGAACTCTTTTTATTTCATGAAGCAAATACCACACTCCTAGTGCAACAGCAAAAAACACCACAAAGAGTGGAGGATGACCAAATGGCTTCACAGTCCAGATGAGGAGACACTTGCCCTCGGTGGCCACAGTTTACCTACAAAGAGAAAATTCAGCACTGCTGCCTCATGTTCATCAGAAAATAAGAAACCATGTCATCCATGTAACATAGATGCAGACCCAGCTTTGATGGTCTCACTACAAAGTAAGCTAATGCTCCTGACAACAAAATATATTTCAAGTGCTCACCCTCAGAGGTAGTTTCTCCAGATGTTAGGCCAGCAGAGCTTCATGTTTGTGGAGTGTTTACCCTGTCCCTTACTTTTGGAAACTCCTCTACCACCTCCAAATTTGTGAACTCCTGAGCATTTTCTATAACAGGAATATATTCACAGATTTTCTAACTCTTCTCCTCTAATTGTGTCTTACATGGGGCGAAGGTAATGCCAAGGCATTGTTCTGAATGAGAGTGGGAAGATTTTTGTGTAGCACATATTTGCATACACATTGGATACATTTTCCAATTTTCCATTCGAAATACTGAATCCCTGACACTAACAAATTCCCTTCTAGACTTTTACTTCTAATCTTAATATGATGGAGAAAAATAACCCAAACAAAATAGAAATACAAGAGGTTCACAGGAGGCATGGTGTATAGTTGGACTTGCCTTTCCTATGATAAATGGTAGGTGCTATAAATCTAGCAAATTTTTATTGAAACAGTTCTTTATGTGTTTTAAAAGTTAACAAATATGTGAATAACTGTCTCCCTTTCTCTGTAGTCTATTCAGCACATGTATTTTTTTATGCACATATTGAATTCTACCTGGTATCACACATACATTTTGTGAGGTGGCTGACTTGGCAGATACAAACTGTAAGAAAAGATCACTCCTACTAAACGCTGTTGGAACTGAAAATTCAACATATGGGTCAGCTTTCTAGTTGAACAACATAAATTGATGTTCAGGAAAATGAGTATTTTTGGATCTGTGGATGATATATATTTCATGGTGAATTTCAATTGGCATACATAATGCTACTTTTTAATGTCACTCTCTGTGTGTGTATCTATCTATCTATCTATCTATCTATCTATATATATATATGTATTCACTCTCCAGATTTTTCAAAATATGAAATGTATTTGTCTTATTTACACTCCCTAAATTCATTCATATTTATGTATGTGGATTTATAATCAACTTTTCACAAGTTTATTCTCAGAAATGTTCATCCACCTGAAATACATATTCGTTTCCAGTACTGAAAACTAACTTCAGGGGATCATATGATGGCAGCGAAAGGAGTGCATCAACCCCATATACAGCATCACTGTGCAAGAGAATGACGAATTTCCAGCAAAATTTGGGTGCTCCAAAACCTAGTGGAAGTATTTCCATCTCATGAGGATTAGCTACGGGGCTCAAACGTGAGTGATTTGTCCGCATAGAGCGTCATGCTGCTTATTCAGCAAATCGCCGTGCGGCTAGAGTCTGTGGCGCATGCTGGCAAACAATGAGATAGCAACACAAATATTCAGTGGTGCGGATTCTGTGGGCTCCAGCCAGCTGTACAATCACTGTGCTCATTGCTGAATTCTGGGTTTGAGACCGGGGAAGGACGCGGTCCAATTCGGTTTTCCACACCAGTCAGACCACAGAGGAAGCCAGGGGCCACCATCTTGGAGAGCTGACGTCACCATTCCTGTTTTCAACTCATAGCAGCTCATTCAGCTATAGAACAGGTAATCTCAGGCTGCCATTCGCCTGTGTCTCGGAGACAAATTACTCAGGCCTGTTCCTATCAGAACATACACCAAGCCCAGAGCGGCCGAATTCTGGCTCCTGGAACTGATCAGGCCCAGGGCTAAAGAACCCGCGGAAACTCCTTCTCGGTCTAGGTCTTGCTGAATACTGTGGAGGTAAATACCTACCTAGCCTTCATAGGCAGTGGCAACAGGATTGAGACGGGGCTTGTGAGGGCTGGTCAGGACTCACCCATTGCTTTGGTCATCCGGCAAAGGGAACGAAATGCTGCCATTCGCATGGGATACCAACATGTTAGAGATCTGATGTCATCACAAAGTGGTGGAGGAGATAACTTCATCGATACCAGTGGTGACAGAAACAGTTGGTCTCCTGGTAAAAAAAGTGAGTCACAAACACCCGAGTCTCTCTCACTTTGTCTTCAAGCCAGAGGGGCAGAGCAGAGCCGCCGCCCATGCCCGGCACAGGCCCAGCGACCTGCAGGCGTGGTAGTCATGTCATCCCAATTGGAGTAGTGACAGAGCAGAGCTGCTGCCCGTGCCTGGAACAGGCCCATCAACCAGCAGGCGTGGTAGTCACGTCACCCCAATTGGAGTAGGGGCAGAGCAGAGCCACCGCCTATGCCCAGAACAGGCCCAATGACCCGCTGGTGTGGTAGACACGGCACCCCTATTGGAGTAGTGGCAAAGCAGAGCCTTCTCCCGCGCCCAGTACAAGCCCAGCGGCCCACCAGCGTGGTTGTTAGGTCACCCCAATAGGAATAGGGGCAGAGCAGAGCCACTGCCCAAAACAAAACAGTTTCAACAAGCAGAGAGAAACGCGAGCAGTAAGAAAAGACAAGGAAATAAAGGACCACAAGCAATGCAGGTCAACACAACTTTAGAAGAGGTAATAGCTGCATCAGATGGAATGTCAGATAAAGAATTCAGGATACTCATGCTTTAGATGATCTGGAGTCTCAAGGAAGACATTAGACAACAAAATCAGACAATTAAAGATCACTTCGACAATGAATTACATAAACAAATCCAATAAGCAAAAGATCAACTATATAGGGAGATAGAGGTTGTAAAAACAAACAAACAGAAATCCTAGAATTGCAGGAAGGAATAATCCAACTTAAAAACTCAATTGAGAATACTACCAGGAGAGTAGAACACTTAGAACATAGAACATCAGACAATGAAGACAAAGTATTTCAACTTGAAAAGAACATAGACCACTCAGCAAGACTGTTAAGAAACCACGAGCAGAATATCCAAGAAATATGGGATAACATAAAGAGGCCAAACTTAACAGTCATTGGGATACAGGAAGGTATAGAGGTCCAAACCAAAGGAATGAGCAACCTATTCAATGAAATAATACGAGAAAACTTCCCAGACTTGATAAATAAAACAGAATCCCAAGTCCTAGAAGCCTACAGAACGCCGAATGTGCAAAATCATAAGAGAGCCACAACTAGACACATTATAATGAAGATGCCCAACAAACAGAAAAAAGAGAGAATTTTAAAAGCTACAAGAGAAAGGAAGCAGATTACGTTTAAGGGTAAACCAATCAGGATAACAGCTGATCTTTCAACACAGACTCTGAAAGCTAAAAGATCCTGGAATAACATATTTCAAACACTGAAAGAAAATGGGTTCCAACCAAGAATTGTGTATCTAGCGAAATTAAGCTTCAGTATGGAAGATGAAATTAAAACCTTCCTCGATAAACAAAAGTGAAAAGAATTTGCAGCTAGAAAACCATCTCTTCAAAACATCCTCGGCAAAACATTGCAGGAAGAGGAAATGGAAAATAACAATGAAAACCAACAGTGGGAGGTAGGACATTAAAGGGGGGAAAATAATCAAAGAGGAAAACAAACCATGTTTAGTAACATAAATAAACAAATATGGCTGGAAGAACAACCCATATCTCAATAATAACCCTAAATGTTAATGGCTTAAACTCACCAATGAAGACACACTGGCTAGTAGAATTGAACAAAAAACAAGACCCAACAATATGCTGCCTACAGGAGATGCATTTGATAGGAAAATGCATACATAGACTGACGGTGAAAGTTTGGGAAAAATCATATCACTCATATGGACTTCGGAAACAAGCAGGAGAGTCCATACTCATATCAAATAAAATAGATTTTGAGCCAAAGTTAATCAAAAGGGATAAAGAGAGACACTACATACTGCTCAAGGGAACCATACACCAACAAGAGACAGCAATCATTAATATATATGCCCCAAACAATGGTGCAGCTATGTTCATCAAACAAACTCTTCTCAAGTTCAAGAGTCTAATACACCACAATACAGTAATCATGGGAGACATGAACACACCTCTCTCATCACTGGACAGATCTTCCAAACAAGGAATAAGGAATAAGGAAACTATAGAACTCAATAACACAATTAATAACCTAGACTTATTTGAGATATGTAGAATATAACACCCAACATCAAACAGTTACCTTTTTTTCTCAGCAGCACATGTATCCTTCTAAAAAATGATCATATATTATGTCACAGGGCAACTCTTAGACAATATAAAGGAGTACAGATAATACCATGCATATTATCTGATCATAATGGAATGAAACTAAAAATCAATGATAAAAGAAGGAAGGAAAAATCATGCATCACTTGGAGAATGAACAATAGGTTACTGAGTGATCAATGGGTTATAGAAGACATCAAGGAGGAAATTTAAAAATTCTTAGAGATAAATGAAAACACAGACACAACATATCGGAATCTATGGGACACATTGAAAGCAGTTCTAACAGGAAAATTTATTGCTTGGAGTTCATTCCTTAAAAAAAGAAACAACCAACAAATAAATGATCTCATACTTCATCTCAAAATCCTAGAAAAAGAAGATGAAAGAAACAGCAAAAGAAGTAGAAGGCAAGAAATAATTAAAATCAAAGCTGAAATTAATGAAATTGAAACAAAAGAAACAATTGAAAAAACTTGACAAAAGTAGAAGTTGGTTCTTTGAAAAAATAAATAAATTTGACAGACCCTTAGCCATGCTATGAAAGAGAAGAAGAGAGAACTCAAATTACTAGCATAAGGGATTAAAAAAGAAAATATCACAAGAGATATTTCTGAAATACAGAAGATAATCAGAAATTATTTTTAATCCTTATACTCCAAACAAATAGAAGACAGTGAAGGCATCGATAAATTTCTTAAGTCATATGATATGCCCATATTGATTCAGGAGGATATAGACAACATAAACAGACCAATATCAATTGAGGAAATAGAAGAAACCATCAATCCACTACCAACTTAGAAAAGCCCAGGACCGTATGGGTATACAGCAGAGTTTAACAAAACCTTTAAAGAGGAACAAATACCAATATTTTTCAAGGTGTTTCAGGAAATTGAAAAAGAGGGAGATTCTTCCAAATTCATTCTATGAGGCCAAGATCACCCTGATTCTTACACCAGACAAAGACACTTCAAAGAAAGAAAACTACAGACCAATATCTCTAATGAACCTACACGAAAAAATCCTCAATAAAATTCTGGCGAATTGGATACAAAAACATATCAAAAAAATTGTGAATCCTGATCAAGTAGGATTCATCCGTGTGATGCAAGGCTGGTTCAATATACGGAAATCAATAAATGTTATTCACCACATCAATAGACTTAAAAATAAGAACCATATGATCATCTCGGTAGATGCAAAAAAAGCATTCTATAAAGTACAGCATTCTGTTATGTTCAACACTCAAGAAAAACTAGTGATAAGAGGAACATACCTCAATATTGTAAAAGCAATCTATGCTAAGCCTCAGGCTAACATCATTCTGAATGGAGAAAAATTGAAGGTATTCTCTCTAAAATCTGGAACAAGACAGGGATGCCCTCTCTCACCACTTCTGTTCAACATTGTTCTCGAAACACTAGCCAGAGCATTTAGACAGACGAAAGAAATAAAAGGCGTAAAAATTGGAAAAGAAGAACTTAAATTATCAGATCACATGATTCTATGTCTAGCAGTCCCAAAAGGGTCTACAAAGAAACTAATAGAGCTAATAAATGAATTCAGCAAAGTGGCAGGATATAAAATCAACATGCATAAATCTAAGGCATTCCTGCATATCAGCGACAAATCCTCTGAAATAGAAATGAGGACAACCACTCCATACACAATATCCTAAAAAAAAATAATAATAATTAGGAATCAACCTAACAAAAGATGTGAAAGTCTTATACAATGAAAACTACAGAACCCTAAAGAGAGAAATAGAAGAAGATCTTAGAAGATGTAAAAATATATCCTGTTCATGGATAGGCAGAACTAATATCATCAAAATGGTGATATGACCAAAAGTTCTCAATAGGTTTAATGCAATGCCAATCAAAATCCAAACGGAATTTTTTCTAGAAATAGAGAAAGCAATCATGAAATTCATATGGAAAAATAAAAGACACAGAATAACAAAAACAACACTAAGCAGGAAGTGTGAATCAGGCGGCATAGCGATACCAGACTTCAAACTATACTACAGAAAAATAGTAACAAAAATACCATGGTAATGGTACCAAAACAGGCAGGTGGACCAATGGTTCAGAATAGAGGACACAGAAACCAAGCCAGGAAACTACAACTATCTTATATTTGATGGAGGGGCTAAAAGCATGCAATGAAGGAAAATAGCATCTGCAAAAAATGGTGCTGGGAAAACTTGGAATCCATATGTAACAAAATGAAACTGAATCCCTTTCTCTCGCCATGCACAAAAGTTAACTCAAAATGGATCAAGGAGCTTGATATCAAATCAGAGACATGGCGTCTGATAGAACAAAAAGTTGGCTACAATTTACATACTGTGGGGTCGGGCTCCAAATTCCTGAATAGGACACCCATAGAACAAGAGTTAATAACTAGAATCAACAAATGGGACTTACTCAAACTAAAAAGTTTTTTATCAGCAAAAGGAACAATAAGAGAGGTAAATAGGGAGCCTAAATCCTGGGAACAAATCTTTACTCCTCACACTTCAGATAGAGCCCTAATATTCAGAGTATACAAAGAACTCAAAAAAATAGACAATAAGATAACAAATAACCCAATAAACAAATGGGCCAAGAACCAGAACAGACACTTCTCAGAGAAGTACATACAATCAAAAAACAAGTACATGAAAAAATGCTCACCATCCCCAGCAGTCAGAGAAATGCAAATCAAAACCACCCTAAGATACCATCTCATTCCAGTAAGATTGGCAGCCATTATGAAGTCAAACAACAACAAGTGCTGGTGAGGATGTGGAGAAACAGGTACACTTGTACATTATTGGAGGCACTGCTAATTGGTAGAGCCAATTTGGAAAGCATTATGGAGATTTCTTGGAAAGCTGTGAATGGAACTACCATTTGACCCAGCTATTCCTCTTCTCGGTCTATTCCCTAAAGACCCTAAAAGAGCATGCTACAGGGACACTGCTACATTGATGTTCATAGCAGCACAATTCACAATAGCAAGACTGTGGAACCAACCTAGATGCTGTTCAATAGAAGAATGGATAAAAAAAAATGTGGCACTTATACACAATGGAGTATTACTCTGCTTTAAAAAATGACAAAATCATAGAATTTGCAGGAAAATAGATGGCATTAGAGCAGATTATGCAAAGTGAAGCTAGCCAATCCCTAAAAAACAAATGCCAAATGCCTTCTTTGATAAAAGGAGAGTAACTACGAACAGAGTAGGGATGAAGAGCATGAGAAGAAGATTAATATTAAATAGGGATGAGAGGTGGGAGAGAAAGGGAGAGTGAAGGGAAATTGCATGGAAATGGAAGTAGACCCTCAGGGTTATACAAAATTACATAAAAGAGGATGTGAGGGGAAAGGGAAAAATAATACAAAAGGGAGAAATTTATTACAGTAGAGGGGGTAGAGAGAGGAGAGGGGAAGAGAGCGGAGGGGAGGAGGGATAGTAGAGGATAGGAAAGGCAGCAGAATACAATAGACACTAGTATGGCAATGTGTCAATCAATTGATGTGTAACTGATGTGATTCTGCAATCTGTATACGGGGTAAAAATGGGAGTTCATAACCCACTTGAATCAAAGTGTGAAATATGATATATCAAGAAATAAATAATGTTTAGAACAACCATAAAAAATTAAAAAAAAAAGAAAACTAACTTCGGTGAATGAGGCACGCGAATCCTAATATTTCTACAGTAACTGACCAAGTTTAACATCAATGCAAGTAGATTCCAATGGACATGATGTGTATTTTTACGTTAATTTTTATTCAAAACTGGTACAATTTCATCAGTTTATGCACATCATAGGATATATATTTCATAAAAAATTTAGCAAATTTATAGGCATTTGTTTCACTTTCAATCACTTCCTGCTTCAAAACACATGTATTCCTCCATATTTCTTGACTGGTCTTTGCATGAGAATTCTTTCCGAACACATTATTTTCGATTTCCATAATCACTTTTGAAGCAAACTTCACACACTCTTCATGATAAATCAAAACACTAATATTACCATTAGATGTATAACTGGTTGGAATGAATGAATATATATCAATATAAGATTTATTGTATATTTTCAGATATCAATTCAATCCATTATTTAAAGTTGGAACGAGTTATATTATTTATTCACAGTATGGTGTATTCATGCTTAATCTCTATATTCATGGACACACGGTACACCTCTTTGTACCCCCAATACAAATTTTACGTCTTCAGTATATTGCTCCCAGAAATGGTGGTAGAAATACTCATGTCACCTGATCTACATATAGATTTTATCACAGTAATATTCTGGACAAAAAATGTAAAGGTCACACTTATGATTGTACCAAAGACTAAATGGAAAGCGATCATGGATTACTAAAAACATCCTTGTCCAGGTTGCCTAATGCTCTCAAATGTCAATCCTATTGGTTACTACATATTTGTTTCTTCCTAAGATTATATATTCAAACTCAACCCTGGTGAAAATGTCTACTCCTATCACTCACTTAATACTTTGCCTGATTTCATAATGTCTCTATTGTTATCTGCTTTTCTACATATTTTCCCAATTTCATCATAGTGACTGACTCTTCATATGTGCTGACATTTACATTCACTCTCTATCCGAAACCCTATAGCTAAAGAATTTTTAGTCCAAATCCTACACTCACTCTTCTTCCTAAACCTACCGACTATCTTCCTAATTCTACTGACTATCCCTTTGGATTGGATGTTCTCTTCTACATTCAAACATCCAAGGTACAAGGTCCTATGCCATTGTATATCAAATTGTCTGAGACATCTTTGCAGAATATAATTCAAAACTAAGTATCCCAATTAAGGGCCCAATGCCCTTCTGGGCTTCAAATCATACCTAGATTTTTGTTTTCATACTTATATTTCACCTCAATGTTCTTGTAAATATCGCAGGTTCCCAATACCATTATTTATCACACAGAATGATTGCTAACCCAAATCGAACCTGTTATTAAGCCTAAACATACACTGTTTCCTCAATCTCATTTTACAGAAGAGCAGGGATAGAGTCGTTCTTACAATACAGGAAAGTAGGGGACATTCCACCTGCTGAGAACCTCAAAGTTCCACTCAGAAATGATACCTGGAGAAGATGTAGGCAGCTATGAAGGACCTGAGAGAGCAAAAGTCATCTTCCATGGCAAACAACCTGGTCAGGATGAAGGGATGTGTCTGAATCAGCCTCTCTCTTTTTATTGTAGAGAAGATGGACCAAACCAGGCCTGTGTGGAGAGCTGCTGCTGGGTGCCTATGGTTGACATACCATTCTACCTTGTGAAAGTGTCACAGGAAGTAGGGGCAGCCTCCATCTCATGGGACACTTGGAAGCAACTGTTAGGACAAAGTGGTTGCCAAGGCAGTGACCTCATTCAGTTCCAAAGAAAGTGATATACCTCATTTCCTTGGTGATGGAACTCTCTGAACTTTGTATCCAAGAATCCAGGCACCCCGAGGCAGCCCCAGTCCCAGTGGACTCACTTGTTTGGATTTACCAAGGACAGAGTCAGTCTTTCTTGGTACCTACCGATGTGAGGATGGCCAAATGCCAGGAGAGCTCTGAAGAGGGACCTTTCCAGAAGAAGCAGGTAGTGGCTCACCCCTTTTTCTTGACAACTTCACAGAGTTGGCCAAGGAAACCAGATCTGAGAGAGGTCAGGCCATGTTCTGAGAATAGGTAGGAAAGTTGGTTTGTTTGGTTTGGAGTGGATTGTTTTTAGTAAGTCGTTTGACCAGGCGAGTGTTTCTATGTCTGTGTATCCCACTGTGTCCATTGTTGTAGACATTAGAAAAGAGAATGCATTAATGGATGCGTCCAGTCTACTATAAATCTTCCCATAATTCAACCTGCCCAATTTATGAATGGACTGCAGCTTGTCTTATCGAGAGGCAACACATTCTATCTTCCTAAGTTCCTGTTTTCTTCCTGAATTCTGGCCACTCTCCAGAATAGGCTCATGGTTTTGTGTCCAAGATATGCACCACTACAAGCTCTGTGACATGGCCATGTACTGGATAGCGGAAGAGAATGGCCAGCCTTTCAGAAAACTCAGATATCAGTGTGAACAGAAATGTCTCAGTGGAAAAACCCCGCTTTGGGCCTTTTGCTTACCTATTGTTCTGTTGCACTGAATGTCAGGAAAGACTTGGTCTCAGGCCACCCCTTTGTGAAGCCTGAAGAAAGAGTTTTCAAATGGAAATGAATGGGCATCACCTGTGGCTCTTTGCTTAATTGCTTTGTAAAGGGATGTGGCTGAATTAGCCTCTTGGCCTGTGTGTGGCTGTGTCTTACATTCTCAGCACCTGATGGATCTAAAGAATGATCCCATGTGTGCATCAAAAACCATAATGGCAAAAAGATCAGTCATTGTGGATGAAGTCTCTTGCCTTCCTCTGTTAGGTTCCTGACCTCTGTCAAGTGAGAAAATGGATTCTTTGGGTCAAAAGAGTTCCTCAAAGCCCTGCAGAGGTGCTTGGGGTTTCGCATGACTCCAAATCACAAAGAATCTATACCTGAAAATTAGTAGGCCTCAAATTGGAGAAACAGAGCATTATTAATGACAGGCTTATTTGATCACTCCTGGTTCACAGGAAGGGTGTCCAGGCCACCCTGACTTTAGGCAAATGAGGGGCAAGTGAGCTTATTTTGGACACTTTCTTGGGCTTCGCCCCTCATGAAAATCTTCAGCCAGACATTATGATGAATGACAATATGTAAGAAGATGAGGGCCATGTGGGAGTCTTTTCGTTTTAATTTTGGTCATTTGTGTGGCGGTTGGAAGAAATGACTTTGTCCACCTGGGCTTGAACTCTGGTGTGATTCCCCTTAGAGACTGAGTTGTGGAACTGACCTTAGAGAAGTATTGCATTGAATTTTGTTGGGATTTTAGGAGGCCACGCATAAGAGTCACCCTTGGAACTGAGATCTAGGCCCAGCGTTGCTTTCCACAGATTTTTCAATTTCTGAAAGAAGTGACCTCACCTCACTTCCTTGGTGATGGAACTCTCTGATCTTGGGATCCAGGAATTCAGGCAAAAAAGCCAGGGCCAGTTCCAGTCCGAGTGGTCTCATTTGTTTGGATTTACCAAGGACAGAGTCAGTCTTTCTTGGTACCTACTCATGTGAGGATGGCCAAATGGCAGGAAATCTCTGAAGAGGGGCCTTTCCTGAGAAAACAGGTAGTGGCTCACAGCTGGCTCCTGACAATTAAATAGAGTTGGCCATGGAGTCCAAATCTGAGACAGGAGTGGCCATTTCAGGGGAACATAGTATGGCCCATAAGTCAGAGGACACTCAAGATAGTCAAAGACCTACTTGGCAGAAGGAGGTGCCTTTGTAGGTTTGGTTGTGGTTTTGTGGTTTTGTCTCATGTTCTGAAAATAGGCAGGGAAGTCGGTTTGTTTGGTTTGGAGTGAACTGTTTCTAGTAAGTCGTTTGGCAAGGCGAGTGTTTCTATGTCTGTGTATCCCACTGTTATCTATGGTTGTAGACATTAGAAAAGATATTGGATCAATGGATATGTCCTGTTTAGTAGAAAGCTTCCCAGAATTCATCCTGCACAATTTATGAATGGACTGCGGCTTGCCTTATCAATTGGCTACACCTGCTATCTTCCTAAGTTCCACTTTTCTTCCTGAATTCTGGCCACTCTCTAGAATAGGCTCATGGTTTTTTGTGCAAGATATATACCACCTCCAAGCTCTGTGACATGGCCATGTACTGGATAGCTCAAGGGAATGGCGAGCATCACAGAAAACTCAGAAATCACTATGACCATTAAAGACTCAGTGGAGAAACCCTGCTTTGGGCCTTTTGGTTACCTATTGTTCTGTTGCCCTAAATGTCAGGAAGGTCTTTGCCTTAGGCCACCCCTTTGTGAAGCCTGAAGAAAACAGTTTTCAAATGGAAATGAATGGGCATCACCTGTGGCTCTTTGCTTAATTGCTTTGAAAAAGATGTGTCTCATTCAGACCATTGGCCCTGTGTGAGGCTGTTGCTTAGTTTCTCATCACCTGATGGATCTAAAGAAAGATTCCATGTGTACATACAAAACCAAAGTGGCAAAAAGAGCAGTCATTGTGGATGAAGTCTCTCGTCTTCCTCTGTAAGGTTCGTGACCTCCATCAAGTGAGAATAGGGATCCTTTGTCTCAAATGAGTTCCTCAAAGCCCTGCAGATTCTATCCCCTAGGTGCTTGGGTTTTATCATGACTCCAGTTCACATAAAGAATCTAAAACCCACAGTCAGTAGTCCTCAAATTGGAGAAGCGGAGCAGTATTAATGGCAGACCTATTTGATCACATCTTGTTCACAGGAAGTGTGTACAGCCACCCTCAGTTTAGTCAAATTAAGGGGCACGGGAGCTTATTTTTGACACTGGCTTGGGCGGAGCCCCTTATGGAATCCTCCAGCCAGAAGTTATGATGAGTGTCTATATGGAAGAAAATGTGGGTCATGTGGGAGTATTTTGGTTTTAATTGTGGTCATTTGGGTGGTGGTTGGAAGTGACGACTGGGTCCACCTGGGCTTGAACTCTGGTGTGATTCCCCTTAGATACTGAGTTGAGGTACTGACCTCAGAGAAGTATTGCCATGAATTGAGTTGGGATATTAGGAGGCCACGCATGAGATTTGCCCTTGGAAACTGAGATCTAGGCCCAGGTTGGCTTTGCACAGAGCACTTGGAATCTCAGCCAGGGTATCACATAATTTTATTCTGAAAGACTTGGCAGCCATAGTTGAGAGTCAAAACACACATGGACCTCATATTGTAGACCTCAATGTGCCTAGCATCATATGATCATTGGCCACTCTTTAGGAAGCCATGCTTATGAGAGTTCTCCAGAGCTTTCATTGAAATGAGCATCCTCACCATTTAATGGTTCCTGAATGAAGTGAAACCCACAGTGCCTTCAACTTCATCCTTGAAAAATGGCTAGATAAATACCGTGAAATTTTTTTAAATTTCCATGACCAGGTGGCACTGGAGAACCTTTGGATATCCTGTTGCTGACTATGAGTATACCAGACAGTGCCTGATGGACTGGGTTTCCAGAAAATGGTGTAGAGCAGAGATGCCAGTAATTTGGAGCCTGCTGAGTAGTGGGCATAGAGCTGCAGTCGGCAGGTGTGTGATAAATCATCTGTGGTGGAGCCATGTGGATCTTCCATTGGCTTCCAAATTGCTTGTGACTGATATGGTGCAGCGAGCAGACCCTTATATGTAAAGGCGTATTTTTATTTGTAGAGTTTTTAGGGCAATGTTCAGAATCACGTTGCTATGGTCAAGAGTCAAGCTATTTGGGATAGAACCTTGGTGGGTGCATTCTCCTGCAGACCTTGACCCACCACACGTGAGAACCTCCCTCCAACACTTTGGCCCAGGTGGACTCCTTGTATTTTGTGAAGCAAATACCAAACTAACAGTGCAGCAGCAAGAAACACCACAAAATGTGGAGGATGACCAAATGGCTTCACAGTCCACACGGGGAGACACTTAGCCCCCAGTGACCACAGTTTACCTACAAAGATTGAATTCAGCACTGCTGACTCATGTTCATTGGAACATAAGAAACCATGTCCTCCAGGTCACATAGATGCAATCCCAGCTTTGATGCTCTCATTACAAAGGAATCTAAAGCTCCTGACAACAACATATATTTCAAGTGCCCAACCTCAGTGGCAGTTTCTGAAGAAGTCTTAAGCCAGCAGAGCTCCATATTTGTGGAGTGTTTACCCTGTCCCTTACTTTAGTAAACTACTCTACCACCTCCAATGTTGTGAACTTTTGAGCATATTAAATTCCAGCTATGTATTCCCAGATTTTCTAACTCTTCTCCTCTAATGATGTATTACTTGGGGCGAGGGTAATGTCAAGGCATTGTTCTGGAAGAGAGTGAAATATTTCTCCATGTGTTTTTTTTTCAATTATTTTATTTCATATTATTTTTTTATTTTTTTAATTGGGTGTTCAAAACATTACAAAGCTCTTGACATATTATATTTCATACATTAGATTCAAGTGGGTTATGAACTCCCATTTTTATCCCAAATACGGATTGCAGAATCATATGTGTTACACATCTGCATTTTTATAATGCCCTATTAGTAACTGTTGTATTCTGCTACATTTTCTATCCTCTAGTATCCCCACTCCCCTCCCATCTTCTCTCTCTACCCCATCTACTGTAATACATTTATATCTTTGTTAATTTTCCCATTCCCCTCACAACCTCTTATATGTAATTTTGTGTAACAATGAGGGTCTCCCTACATTACCATGCAATTTCCTTTATCTCTCTCTTTCCGACCCCCACCTCATGTCTCTGTTTAATGTTGATCTTTTCTTCCTGCTCTTCCTCCCTGCTCTGTTATTAGTTGCTCTCATTATATCAAAGAAGACATTTTTATTTGTTTTTTAGGGTTTGGCTAGCTTCACTAAGCATAATCTGCTCTAGTGCCATCCATTTCCCTGCAAATTCAATGATTTTGTCATTTTTTAATGATGCATAATACTCAATGGTGTATAAATGCCACATTTTTTTATCCATTCATCTACTGAAGGGCATCTGGGTTGGTTCCACAGTCTAGCAATTTTGAATGGTGCTGCTATGAACATCAATGTGGCAGTATCCCTGTAATATGCTCTTTTAAGGTCTTCAGGGAATAGTCTGAGAAGGGCAATAGCTGGGTCAAATGGTGGTTCCATTCCCAGCTTTCCCAGGATTCTCCATACTGCTTTTCAAATTTGCCACAACAGTTTGCAGTCCCACCAGAAATGTACAAGAGTACCCTATTCTCCACATCCTCGCCAGCACTTGTTGTTTGACTTCATAATGGCTGCCAATCTTACTAGAGTAGGATGGTTTCTTAGGGTGATTTTAATTTGCATTTCTCTGACTGCTAGAGATGGTGAGCATTTTTTCATTTACTTACTGATTGATTGTATGTCCTCCTCTGAGTAGTGTCGGTTAAGGTCCATGGCCCATTTTTTGATTGGGTTATTTATCATCTTATTGTCTAATTTTTTGAGTTCTTGGTATACTCTGGATATTAGGGCTCTATCTGAAGTGTAAGGAGTAAAAATTTGTTCCCATAATTTAGGCTCCCTATTTACCTCTCTCATTTTTTATCCTGCTGAGAAAAAACTTTTCAGTTTAAGTAAGTCCCATTTGATGATTCTTGTTATTAACTCTTCTGCTATGGGTGTCCTGTTAAGGAATTTGGAGCCCGGCCCCACATTATGTAGATCGGAGCCAACTTTTTCTTGTATCAGATGCAGAGTCTCTTATTTGATATCTAGCTCCTTGATCCACTTTGAGTTAACTTTTGTGCATGGCAAGAGGAGGGGATTCGGTTTCATTTTGTTGCATATGGATTTCCATTTTTTACAACACCATTTGTTGAAGATGCTATATTTCCTCCATTGCATGCTTTTAGCTCCTTTATCAAATATAGCATAGTTGTAGCTTTGTGAATTAGTCTTTGTGTCCTCTATTCTGTACCATTGGTCAACCTGCCAGTTTTGGTACCAGTGCCATGCTGTTTTTGTTAATATTGCTCTGTAGTATAGTTTTAAGTCCGGTATCGCTATACCGCCTGATTCACACTTCCTGCTAGAATTGCTTTTGCTATTCTGGGTCTTATATTGTTCCATATGAATTCCATGATTGCTTTATCTATTTTTACAAGAAATGCCATTGGGATTTTGATTGGCATTGCATTGAACCTATAGAAAACTTTTGGTAATTTCGCCATTTTGATGATGTTAGTTCTGCCTATCCAGGAACAGGGTATATTTTTCCATCTTCTAAGATCTTCTTCTACTTCTCTTTTTAGGGTTCTGTAGTTTTCATTGTATAAGTCTTTCACCTTTTTTGTTTGGTTGATTTTTAAGTATTTAATTTTTTTGAGGGTATTGTGAATGGAGTGTTTTTCCTCATTTCTGTTTCAGGAGGTTTGTCGCTGATATACAGAAATGCCTTTGATTTATGCGTTTTGATTGTATATCCTGCCACTTTGCTGAATTCATTTATTAGTTCTAGTAGTTCTTTTGTAGACCCTTTTGGGTCTTCTATGTATAGAATCATGTCACCAGGAAATAGTGATAATTTTCGTTCTTATTTTCCTATTTTTATGCCTTTGATTTCTTTCGTCTGTCTAATTGCTCTGGCCAGTGTTTTGAGAACTATATTGAATAGAAGTGGTGACAGAGGGCATCCCTGTCTTGTTCCAGATTTTAGAGGGAATGCCTTCAATTTTTCTCCATTCATAATGATGCTAGCCTGAGACTTAGCATAGATAGCTTTTACAATGTCGAGGTTAGTTCCTGTTATCCCTATTTTTCTAATGTTTTGAACATAAAGGGATGCTGTACTTTGTCAAATGCTTTTTCTGCATCTATCGAGATGATCATATAGTTCCTATCTTTAAGTCTATTGATGTGATGAATAACATTTATTGATTTTCGTATATTGAACCATCCTTGCATACCAGGGATGAATCCTACTTGATCCTGGTGAACAATTTTTTTGATTTGCCTTTGTATTCGATTAGGCAGATTTTTATTGAGGATTCTTGCATCTAGGTTAATCAGATATATTGGTCAGTAGTTCTCTTTCTTTGAGGTGTCTTTTTCTGGTTTTGGAATTAGGGTGATGTTGGCCTCATAAAATGAATTTGGCAGAGCTCCCTCTTTTTCTATTTCCTGAAATAACTTGAAAAGTATTGGTATTAATTCTTCTTTAAAGGTTTTGTAAAACTCCGCTGTATAGCCATCCGTTCCTGGGCTTTTCTTGGTTGGTAGTCTTTTGATTGCTTCTTCTATTTCATCCATTGATATTGGTCAGTTTAAATTGTGTGTATCCTCCTGACTCAGTTTGGGCAAATCATATGACTTAAGAAATTTATCGATGTCTTCACTATTTTCTATTTTATTGGAATAATGGTTTTCAAAATAATTTCTAATTGTCTTCTGTATTTCTGTAGCATCTGTTGTGATGTTGCCTTTTTCATCCCATATGTTAGTAATTTGAGTTCTTTCTCTTCTTTTCGTCTTTAGCATGGCTAAGGGTCTGTTGATCTTATTTATTTTTTCGAAGAAGCAACTTTTAGTTTTGTTAATTTTTTCAATAGTTTCTTTTGTTTCAATTTTGTTGATTTCCACTCTGATTTTAATAATTTCTTGCCTTCTGCTAAATTTGCTGTTGTTTTGCTCTTCCTTTTCTAGGGCTTTGAGATGAAGTGTGAGCTCACTTATTTGTTGGTTTTTCCTTTTTTTTCAGGAATGACCTCCAGGCGATGAATTTCCCTCTTAAAACTGCTTTCATTGTGTCCCATAGATTCCGATATGTTGTGTCTATAATTACATTTATCTCTAAGAATTTTTTGATTTCCTCCTTTATGTCTTCTGTAACCCATTGATCATTCAGTAACATATTGTTCATTTTCCATGTGATGTAGAATTTTTCCTTCCTTCTTTTATGATTGATTTCCAGTTTCATTCCATTATGATCAGATAAAATGCATGTTATTATCTCCACACCTTTATATTTACTGAGGGTTGCCCTATGGCATCATATATGGTCTTTTTTTGAGAAGGATCCATGTGCTGCTGAGAAAAAAGTATATCCACTTGATGATGGTTGATATATTCTATATATGTCAGTTACATGTTGGTTATTGATTGTGATATTGAGTTCTATACTTTCTTTATTCAACTTTTGTTTGGAGGATCTGTCCAATGGTGATAGATGTGTGTTGAAGTCACCCATAATTATTGTGTTGAGGTCTATTTCATTTTGGAGCTTGAGGAGAATTTGTTTCATGAACATCGTAGCACCATTATTTAGTGCATAAATATTGATAATTGTTATGTCTTGTTGGTGAATGGTTCCTTTTAACAGTATATAATGTCCTTCCTTATCCCTTTTGATTAACTTAGTCTTGAAGTCGATTTTATTTGATATGAGGATGTCCACCCCTGCTTGTTTATGAGGATAAGTGTGCATGGTGTATTTTTTCCCAACCTTTCACCTTCAGCCTGTGTGTCTTTGCATTTCAGATGTGTCTCCAGGAGGCAACATATTGTTGGATTTGTTTATTTAATCCAAGTTACCAGCCTATGTCGCTTTATTGGAGAGTTGAAGCCATTTACATTCAGAGTTACTATTGATGTATGGTTTGTACTGCCAGCCATGTTTGATTATTTATCTTTTTTTAAATTTAGTTTGTTTCTCCATGATAAGCTTTCACCCTGCCTCTGTCATTACCAAGGTACTTCCCACTGATGGTTTTGGTTGTTGTTTTTCATTTCTTTCTTGTGTAGTGTTTTTCTCAAGACGCTTTGTAAAGCTTGTTTTCTGGCTTCAAATTCTTTTAGCTTTTGTTTATCATGAAAGATTCTTATTTTATTGTAGTACCTGATGGTTAATTATGCTGGATACATAATTCTTGGTTGGCATCCATTGTCTTTCAGTGTTTGAAATACGTTTTTCCAGGATCTTCTCGCTTTCAGCATCTGTGATCAAATATCCGTTGTTAACCTTATTGGTTTACCACTGAATGTATTCTGCCTCCATTCTCTTGTAGATTTATTATTTTCTCTTTGTTCTGTATATTGGATATCTTCATAACAATGTGTCTTGGCATTCGTCTACTGTGATTTTGTGTGCTCTTGTCCTGTATGCATCTACAATTTGTATATCCATTTCCTTTTTTATTTCTGGAAAGTTTTCTGTAATTATTTCATTCAGCAGTTTTCTCATTCCCTTGGTTTGAGTCTCTGTACCTTCCTCTATCCTGATGACTCGTAAGTGTGGTTTTATTTATGTTATCCCAAATCTCTTGGATGTTTTTCTTGTGATTTTTTTGCCAGCCTTTCTGAGTTGACTGGACTCGTTTCAAGATGATATATTTTGTCTTCATTATCTGACGTTCTGGCTTCTACTTGCTCCACTCTGTTAGTGATACTCTCAATGGAGTTCTTAATTTGGTTTATCATTTCCTTCATTTCTAGAATTATTGTTTGATTTTTTTTTATAATCTCTATCCACTGATAAAGATGCTTAACTTTTTCTTTTATATGTTTATGTAATTCATTATCAATGTTTTCTTTTACTGTTTGGATTTTCTGTCTCGTATCTTCTTTAAGTTTCCATTCCATCTGTCTAAGGTATTCCTTGAGTTCTTTATATGACCACTTTTCTGATGAATCCTGGTCCTCCTGAATATTTAGGGTGTTCTTCGTTGTTTGTTCTCCTTTTCTTCCTTGCTTGTTTATGCTGCTCATGTTACTTCTTGTTCTGTTTGACTGCTGAGTTACTGTTTACTCTTATAAATTTATTTGATGCTTGGGAGGAAAGATTTTAGAAGGGAAGGGAAAAAGTCACTAAAAAGAATGAGAGTAGGCAGGTAGAATGCAAGGAATGGGAAATAAGAAAATTGAAAAGAAATGAAATACAATAGAAAAAATAGAAAATAAAGAATGAAAATGATTTTTTTTAAAAAATGATAATGATAATATAAAATTAAAATTAAAATTTTAAAAAATAATAATAACAAAATAGGGGAGGGGAGGGGGGATTGCAGAGGAAAGGAAAGGCAGCAGAATACAACAGTTACTAGTATGGTATTATGTAAAAATGTGGATGTGTAACCCATGTGATTCTGCAATCTCTACTTGGTTTAAAAAAGGGAGTTCATAACTCACTTGAAGCTAATGTATGCTAATGTATGAAATATGATATGTCAAGAGCTTTGTAGGGTTTTGAACAACCAATAAAAAAATAAAATAAAATAAAATTATTTTGCCATTTAAAAAAAAAAAGAAAATAATTTTGAAGTTTATCTATGATCCAGGGGCAAGTTAAATGAAACAGTTTCCAGTTGTTAAGTCACCAAAAAATTTATTATTTCATGTGTTATTTATTTGCTTTGTAGTATGTTTAAATTTTATTTTTGGAAAGTTTTTAACCTTATTAAATTTGTTTATTTGTTGTGGGGGAAACAATTGTATATAGGTTAAGTATTGTTTATCAAAAATGCTTAGAACAAGAAGCATTTCAGATTTTGGATTTTTTTGGAATTATGGAATATTTATACACACATAATCTTGGGGATAAGACTCAAGTGTAAATATGAAATTCATTTATATTTCATACATGCCTTAGACCCATAGCCTGGAGGAAATTTCATACAACATTTTTAGTATACCTGCATTTTGACTGTAACCTGTCAAATGAAGCCAAGTAGGAAACTTTTCACTTGTCACATTCCAGTACTAAAACACGTTAGATTTGGCATTTTGGATTTGGGATTTGGGGATTAGGGGTGCCCAGTTTCCAGAGGGCAAATTCTATTTTTCTACTAAAGTAAGCTCATTTATCATAGTAAGTTGTCCTAAGTTAATTATCTTTGTATCCACAAAATTCCTAAAACTTATTGTGGTGCCTATATTTCTCCTTAAAATCATATTTCAAACATTTAATCTTGCTTCATTGAATAAAAACAAATCATATTTTCATCTAATTTTTAGATTCTTTAATTAATTAACACAATTGCTGTCTTATTAAAGGTTCTTTCACTTAAAATACATATTTTACATTGATATTAATAATAGATTTTCTGGAATTATCAATAAAATTTTTATACAATAGCTTTTGCTCCCTGTATTTTCAAACACCACTTAACTTGTGTGTTTGTGTTGCAAACAACTTAGAGCTGATTTTGTATTTTTACTTCAAATGACATTTTCTACACACTTTCATTTATTTTTTATAATTTATTCTTTTTTACTAGTTTTTATAGTTGTTGATGGATCCTTATTTAATTAATTAATTTATATGCAGTGCTGAGAATCCAACCAGTGCCTCACACATGCTAGACAAGTGCTCTACCACTGATCCACAACTCTAGCCCACTCCAGTTTATTCTTAAAATTCACATTTTTTTTTAGTTTATGTATAGGTATTTTTTTATTGGCTCTACACAGCACTGGTATACTATCATATTTCTTTTTTTAATTGGTTCTTTTTATACATAACATTAAGATTATACATAACATTAAGATTCATTTTGGCATAATTATAAAAGCATGAAATATAATTTGCTCTAATTCAGTCCCCAGTACTTCCTCTTTTTCTCCTTTCCTCCCTCTTTCTGTTCCCTTCCCTCCACTCTACTGATCTTTCCGCTATTTACTTTTAGTTTGGGGGGATTGTGCAGGTGTGTGTTGTGTGTATACATAATGGTGAGATCCAATACGTTTTTTCCCTTTCATTTGTTGTTTTATGGTAATACCGTGTGATTATTTTTATAGTGTTTAAGTTCTTTTATGAGGATTTTGGAAAATAAAAGCAATAAATTTGTGTTCTCACATGGTCATCATGAACCGGAAAAAAAAATAGAATAAAATAAAAAATTTTAAAACATTTTTTAAAAGTTAAAGAACAGCAACAAAAAAAATGAAAATAAAAGAAAACAAAAAAAAAACAAAAACAAAAACAAAAAAAAAACAAATTAAAATAATAATAATAACAATAAATGCAGTCATAGATTGCAATAAACTTCTTTTCCAGTACGTAGAGCTGTGCCCACTGGGCCAAGCTTCTCCTTTCAATAAGTGGGAACCAATCACTGTGCAGCAGCTCTTCCTCCCAGACTGGGTGGGTGTCCAATCCTGAGTGCCTAGGACCTTCTTTTGTGTTTCCTCAAGCCAGGCCCCACTCACCTGTGACACTCACCACAATACTGGCTACATGCCAGGTCTGCTGCTCCTAGGAGCCCTGTTTTCATGAACGCCTGGGAACACTCTCCCTGTTTGTCTCCCTCAGACCCTAAGTTTGTAGAGCTTAGGCCTGAGAACCCCCAGGGAATTAGCTTGCACTCCGGAAGCCATGCCCCCAGAAGCTGGAGCAAGAGACTTCAGTTTTCAGCACTGGTGGGAGCGGTGGCCTGGAGATCTGCACCACGAGTCCCGTGCCACTCCTAATTCCCTCGGTCTGGCTATCGCGCTCAAGGGAGAGCTGGGAGGGGCTCTTAAGATTTCCCCACAAGTTCGCAAATTTACAGGAATTTGTTTCACTTTCAATTACTTCCTGCTTCAGGACACATGTATTCTTCCATGTTTCTTGACAGGTCTTTTCATGAGAGTTCTTTCAAGACACATTACTTTCAATTTCCATAATCACTTTTGAAGCAAAACTCACATAAACTTTATGATGAATTATAACTCTGATATTACCATTAGATGTATGACTGGTTGGAATTAATGATTGCATAACGATATAGGATTTCTTATATATTTTCAGATAAAAATTCAATCCATTATTTAAAGTGGAACGAGTTATATTATTTATTCACAGTATGGTCTATTCATGCATTATCTCTATATTCATAGACGCAGTGTACACTTCTTTATACCCCCAATACTAATTTATATGTCTTCAAAATATTTCTCCCTGAAATGTTGGAAGAAATACTCATGTCACCTGATCTTCTTATACATTTAATCACAGAAATATTCGGAACACAAAATGCAAAGCTCACACTTATGTTTGTACCAAAGCCTAAAAGGAAAGTAAACATGGATTACTAAAAACATCCATGTCCAGCTTGCCTAATGCTCTCAAATATCAATCCTATTGGTGACTACATATTTGTTTCTTCTTAAGATTATATATTCAAACTCAACCCTACTGAAAATGTCTAATCCTATCCCTCACTTTATACATTGCCTGATTTCATTATGGCTCTATTTCTATCTGTTTCCTACATATTTTCCCCAGTTCATCATTGTGACTGACTCTTCACATGTGCTGACATTTACATTCACACTCTAATCGATAACCTATTGCTAATAAACGTTTGTTCCTAATCCTATACTCATTCTTTTTCTAAACCTACCGACTATCTTCCTAATCCTACCGACTATCCTTTTTTGACTGGATATTCTCTTCTACATTCAATCAAGCAAGGTACAAGGTCTTATGCCATTGTATATTGATCTATCTGAGACCTCTGTGCAGAATGTAATTTTATTCTAAGTATCACAATCAAGGGTCCAATGCCCTTCTGGGCTTCAAATGTTACCTAGATTTCTAGTTTCACACTTATATTTCACATATATATTCTAGTAAATATCGCAGTTTAAAATACCATTATTCATTCTGCAGGATGATTCCTAAACCAAATCCAACATGTTATTGACCCTAAACATACACTGTTCCCTCAATCTAACTTTACAGAAGAGCAGGGACAGAGTTGGTCTTACAATACAGGAATGTAGGGGATCTTCCACCTGCTGAGAACCTCAAAGGTCCATGCAGACATGATCCCTGGAAAAGAGGTAGGCAGCTATGAAGGACCTGAGAGAGCAAAAGTCATCTTCCATGGCAAACAACCTTGTCAGGATGAAGGGGTGTGTCTGAATCAGCCACTTTCTTCTTAATGTAGAGAAGATGGACCAAACAAGATCTGTGTGGAGAGCTGTTCCCGTGTGTCTATGGTTGATATACCATTCTAACTTGTGACAGTGTCACAGGAAGTAGGGGCAGCCTCCATCTCATGGGACCCTTGGAAGCAGCTATTAGGACAAAGTGTTTGCCAAGGCATTGACCTCATTCAGTTCCTGAAGGAAGTGACCTACCTTACTTCTTTGGTGATGGAACTCTCTGAACTTGGGATCCAGGAAGCCAGGCATCCAGAGCCAGTCCCAGTCCCAGTACCAGTGGGCTCACTTGTTTTGTTTTACCAATGACAGATTCTGTCTTTCTTGGTACCTACTGATGTGAGGATGGCCAAATATCAGGAGAGCTCTGAAGACGGGCCTTTCCTTAGTAAGTAGGTAGTGACTCACCGCTGGCTCCTAACAACTACACAGAGTTGGCCAAGGAGACCAGATCTGCCACAGTACAGGCCATTTCGGGTGAACATAGTAGGGCCCGCTAGTCAGAGGACACTCTGGATATTCAGAGACTTACTTGGGGGAAGGAGGTGCTTTGTGTTTGTGGGTGTGAGTTTGTGGTTTTGTCTCATTTTCTTAGAATAGGTAGGAAAGCTGGTATGTCTGGTTTGCAGTGGACTGTTTCTAGATAGTCTTTTGACAAGGCAAGTGTTTCTATATCTGTGTATAACACTGTGTCCGTGGTTGTAGACATTAGAAAAGAGAATGCATCAATGAATGTGTCCTGTCTAGTAGAAAGCTTCCCAGCATTCATCCTGCCCAATTTATGACTGCACTGCAGGTTGCCTTATCGATGGGCAACACCTACTATCTTCCTAAGTTTCAGATTTCTTCCTGAATTCTGACCAATCTGCAGAATAGTCTCATGGTTTTGTGTCCAAGATAGGTACCACCCCAAGCTCTGTCACATGGCCATGTACTGAATAGCTGAAGGTAATGGCGAGCTTCTTAGAAAACTCAGATATCAGTGTGACCAGGTAAGTCTCAGTGGAGAAACCATGCTTTGTGCCTTTTGCTTACCTATTTTTCTGTTTCACTGAATGACAGGAAGGTCTTTGCCTCAGGCCACCCCTTTGATAAGCATGAAAAAAACAGTTTTCATATGGAAATGATTGGGCATCACCCGTGGCTCTTTGCTTAATTGCTTTGAATGGGATGTGTCTGAATCAGCCTCTTCGCCCTGTGTGAGGCTGTGGCTTATATTTTCAGCACCTGATGGATATAAAGAAAGATCCCATGTGTGCATCCAAAACTAAAATGGCAAAATTCAGTCATTGTGGATGATGTCTCTCTCCTTCCTCTATTAGGTTGCAGACAATCATCAAGTGAGTATAGGGATCCTTTGGGTAAAATGAGCTTTTCAAAGCCATGCAGAGGTGCTTGGGTTTTCTCATGATTCCACTTCACATAAAGAATCTAAACCCCACAGTCAGTAGGCCTCAAATTGGAGAAGCAGAGTAGTTGTAATGGCAGGCCTATTTGATCACTCCTGGTTCACAGGAATGGTGTCCAGGCCACCCTGACTTTAGGCAAATGAGGGCCAAGGGAGCTTATTTTGGATACTCTCTTGCGCTGCACCCCTCATGAAAATCTCCAGCCAGAGGTTAAAATGAGGGTCTATGTGGAAGAAGATGAGGGCCATGTGGGAATGTTTTGGTTTTAATTTTGGTAATTTGTGTGGCAGTTGGAAGGGATGACTGGGTCCCCCTCGGCTTGTACTCTGGTGTAATACTCCTTAGAGACTGAGTTGTAGAACTGACCTCAGAGAAGTATTGCCATGAATTGTGTGGGGATGTTAGGAGGCCACGCATGAGAGTCGCCCTTGGAAACTGAGATCTATGCCAAGGGTGGCTTTCCACAGAACACTGAGAATCTCAGCCAGGATATCACATGATTTTATTCTGAAAAACTTGGCAGCCATAGTTGAGAGTCAAAACACACATGGACCTCACATTGTAGACCTCAATGGTCCTGGCTTCATGTGACCTTTTGGCCACTATTTGGGATGCCTTGCCTGTGATTGTTCTACAGAGCTTTCATTGAAATGAGCTTCCTTAACATTTAATGGTTCCTGAATGAATTGGAACCCACAGTGACTACAACTTCTTCCTTGAATAATGGCTAGATAAATACCATGAAATTTTTGAAATTTCAATGACCAGTTGGCACTGGAAAACCTTTGGATGTCCTGATGCTGATCATGAGTATACCAGACAGTGCCTTGATTGACAGGGTTTCATAAAAATGGTGTAGAACAGAGATGCCAGTTAGTTGGTGCCTGCTGATTAGTGGGCCTAGAGCAGTGGTGAGCAGATGTGTGACAAAACATCTGTGGTGAGGCCACGTGGAACTGCCATTGGCATCCAAATGGCTTGTGACTGATATGGTTTCAGCCAACAGACCCAGTAGGTAAAGGCATCTTGTTATATGGAGAGGTTTCAGGGAAATGTTCAAATCAGGTTGCTATGGTCAAGGGGGAAAGCTATGTGGGATAGAAGCCTGGTTATTGCATTCTCCTGCAAACCCTCACCCACCACACGTGACAGAACTCCCTCCAACAATGTGTCCCAATTGACCTCCTTTATTTCGTGAAGCAAATACCAAACTCCCAGTGCAGCAGCAAGAAACACCACTAAAAGTGGAGGATGAACAAATGTCTTCCCAGTTAGCACAGGGAGAAACTTAGCCCCAGTGTCCACAGTTTAGCTACAAAAAAATAATTCAGCACTGCTGCCACATGTTCAATGAAAAATAAGAAACCATGTCTTACAGGTCACATATATGCAGAACCAGCTTTGATGGTCTCTCTATAAAAGAACTAAATCTCCTGAAAACAACATGTATTTCAAGTGCCCAACCTCAGAGGCAGTTTCTCAAGAATTTTTTAGGCCAGCAGAGCTCCATGTTTGAGGAGTGTTTACCTTTTGCCTTACTATTTTGAACTCTGCTACCACCTCCAAGGTTGTGAACTCCTGAGCAAATTCCATTCCAGATATGTATTCACAGATTTTCTAACTCTTCTCCTCTAACTGTATCTTACTTTGGTAAAAGATAATGTCAAGGCATTGTTCTGGATGAGACTGGGAAGATTTTGGGGTAGCACATATTTGCATAGACATTGGATTCATTTTTCAATTTCCCTTTAAAACACTGAATCTCTAACCCTAACCAATTCCAAACTAGACTCTGACTACTAATCCTAATATGATGGAGAAAAATAACAAAAAACAGAAAAGAAGTACAAGCAGTTCAGAGGAGGCAAGGTGTATACTTGGACTTGCCTTTTGCATAATATAGGGTAGGAGTTATAAATCTTGCAAATTTTTTTTGAAATAGTTCTCCATGTGTTTTTAAAGTTAACAAATATGTGAATTCCTTTCTCCCTTTCTCTGTAGCCTATTAAGCACATGTATTTTTATATGCACATATAGAATTCTACCTGGTACCACACGTACATTCTTGTGAGGTGGTTGACTTGGCAGATACAAATTGTGAGAAGAGATCACTCCTCGTAAATGCTATTGGAACTGAAATTTCAAACTATGGGTGAACTTTCTAGTTGAACAACATTATACATCAATCCATGTTCAGTATAATGAATATTTTTGGATCTGTGGATGATATATATTTCATGATGGATTTTGATTGGCATATATATTGTTAGTTTTTAATGTCTCTCTCTCTGTCTCTGTCTCTGTCTCTCTCTCTCTCTCTCTCTCTCTCTCTCTCTATATATATATATATATATATATATATATATATATATATATATATACTCTCCAGATATTTCAAAATATGTAATATATGTGACTTATTATACACGCCCTAAATTCATTCATATTCATTTATGTGGATTTATAATCAACTTTTCACAAGATTATTTTCCAAACTATTCATCCACCTGAAATTCATATTTGTTTCCTAGTACTGACAACTAACTTCAGTGAATGGTGTATACAAATCCTAATATTTCTACAGTAACTAACCCAGTTTAACATCAATGCAAGTAGATTCCTATGGGACATGATATGTATTTTGACGTTCATATTTATTCAACAGTGGGACATTATTATTTCTTCAGTTTATGCACATCATAATATATATATTTCATCCAAAAGTTCAAAAATATATAGGAATTTGTTTCACTTTCAATCACTTCCTGCTTCTGAAAACATGTATTCCTCCATGTTTCTTTACTGCTCTTTTCATGAGACTTCTTTCCAAACACATTATTTTCGATTTCCATAATCAATTTTGAAGCAAAACTCACACACTCTTCATGAAAATCCTAATACTAATATTATCATTGATGTATAACTGGTTGTAATGAATGTCTGTATATCAATATTTGATTTCCTGTATTTTTTCAGATATCAATTCAATCCATTATTTATAGTGGAATGAGTATATGTTTTATTCAGAGTATGTTCCATTCATGCATTATCTGTATATTCATAGAAACAGGGTACACCTGTTTGTACCCCCAATACTAATTTATACGTCTTCAAAATATTGCTCCCAGAAATGGTGGAAGATATACTCATGTCACCTGATCTACATATATATTTTATTACAGTAATATTATGGACACAAAATGCAAAGATCACACTTATGATTGTACCAAAGCCTAAATGGAAAGTGAGCATGGATTAGTAATAACATCCATGTCCAGGTTGCCTAATGCTCTCAAATGTCAATCCAATTGGTGACTACATATTTGTTTCTTGCTAAGATTATATATTCAACCTCAACCCTGTTGAAAATGTCTAATCCTATAACTCACATTATACTTTGCCTGATTTCCTTTTGTCTCAATTGATATTTACTTTCCTACATATTTTCCCCAGTTCATCATTGTGAATGACTCTTCACATGTGCTGACATTTACATTCACTCTCTACCCGAAACCCTATTGCTAAAAAAGTTTTTGTCCAAATCCTATACTCACTCTTCTTTCTAAACCTACTGACTATCTTCCTAATCCTATCGACTATCCCTTTTTGACTGCATGTTCTCTTCGACATTCAATCATCCAAGGTAAAGGTCCTATGCCATTGTATAGCGATTAATCAGAGACATCTGTGCAGAACATAATTCAAAGCTAAGTATCCTACCCAAGGGCCCAATACACTTCTGGGCTTCAAAACTTACATAGATTTGGGTTTTCAAACTTATATTTCACCTATATATTCTTTTAAATTTCGCAGGGTCCCAATAACATTATTCATCCCGCAGAATGATTCCCAACCGAATTCGAACCTGTTATTAACCCTAACCATACGCTGTTCCCTCAATCTACCTTTACAGAGGAGCAGGGATAGAGTTGGTCTTACAATACAGGAATGTAGGGGATCTTCCACCTGCTGAGAACCTCAAAGGTCAATGCAGAAATGATCCTTGGAGAAGTTGTAGGCAGCTATGTAGTACCAAAGAGAGCAAAAGTCTTCTGACATGGTAAAGAACCTGGACAGGATGAAAGGATGTGTCTGAATCAGCCTCTCTCTTCTTAATGTAGAGAAGATGGACCAAAGCAGGCCTGTATGGAGAGAAGTTCCCCGGTGCATATGGTTGATATACCATTCTAACTTGTGACAGTGTCACAGAAAGTAGGAACAGCCTCCATCTCATGAGACCCTTGGCAGCAACTGTTAGGACAAAGTGGTTGCCAAGGCAGTGACCTCATTCATTTCATGAAGAAAGTGACTTCACCTAACTTACTTGGTGATGGAACTCTCTGAACTTGGGATTCAGGAAGCCAGGCATCCAGAGCCAGTCCCAGTAACAGTCCTAGTGGGATCACATGTTTGGTTTTACCAAGGGCAGAGAGAGTCTTTTTTGGTACCTACTGATGTGAGAATGGCCAAATGCCAGGACAGCTCTGAAGAGGGTCCTTTCCTAAGAAAACAGGTAGTTGGTCATCGCTGGCTCCTGACAACTTCACAGATTGGCCACGGAGACCAGATCTGAGACAGGGCAGGCCAGTTCAGGGTAACAATATGGTCCACAGTCAGAGGACACTCCGGATTGTCACAGACATATTGGGGGAAGGAAGTGCCTTTGTGGGTGTGGGTGTGAGTTTGTGGTTTTGTCTCATGTTCTGAGAATAGGTAGGAAAGGCGATTTGTTTGGTTTGGAGTGGACTGCTTCTAAAAAGTCGTTTGACAAGGTGAGTGTTTCTATATCTGTGTATCTCACTGTGTCCGTGGTTGTAGACATAAGAAAAGAGAATGCATCAATGGATATGTCCTGTCTAGAAGAAAGTTTTCCATCATTCATCCTACCCAATTTATGACTGGACTGCAGGTTGCTTTATGGATGGGCAACCCCTACTATCTTCCTAAGTTCCTGTTTTCTTCCTAAATTTTGGCCACTACCCAGAATAGGCTCATGGTTTTGTGTCCAAGATATGTAACACCTCCAAGCTCTGTGACATGGCCATGTACTGGATAGCTGAATGGAATGGCGAGCATCTCAGGAAACTCAGATATCAGTGTGACCAGGAAAGTCTCAGTGGAGAAATACTGTTTTGGACCTTCTGCTTAACTATTTTTCTGTTGCCCTGAATGTCAGGAAGGTCCTTACCTCAGGCCACTCCTTTTTGAAGCCTGAAGTAAACAGTTTTTAAATGCAAATGAATGGGCATCACCTGTGGTGCTTTGCTTAATTGCTTTCGAAAGGGATGTGTCTGAATCAGCTGCTTGCCTCTGGGTCAGGCTATGGATTAGATTCTCAGCACCTGATGGATATAAAGAAAGTTCCCATGTGTGTATTGAAAACGAAAATGGTAAAAATATCAGTCATTGTGGATGAAGTTTCTTGCCTTCCTCTGTTAGGTTCCTAACCTCCATCAAGTGAGAATAGGATCCTCTGGGTCAAATGAGTTCTTTGAACTCCTGCAGAAGTGCTTGGGTTCTCCCATGATGCCAAATCACATAAAGAATCTATACCTGACAGTCAGTTGGCCTCAAATTGGAGAAGCAGAGCAGTATTAAAGGCAGGCCTATTTGATCACTCCTGGTTCACAGGAAGGGTGTCAAGGCCACCCTCATTTTAGGCAAATGACGGGCAAGGGTGCATATTTTGGACATTGCCTTGGGCTGCGCTCCTCATGGAAACCTCCAGCAAGAGTTTATGATGAGTGTCTATGGAAGAAGATGAGGGTCATGTGGGAATGTTTTGGTTTCAATTGTGGTCATTTGTGTGGCGGTTGGAAGAGATGACTGGGTCCACATGGGCTTGAACTCGGGTGTGATTCTCCTTCGAGACTGAGTTCTGGAACTGACCTCAGAGAAGTATTGCCATTAATTGTGTTGGGATTGTAGGAGGCCACGCATGAGAGTCACCCTTGAAACCTGAGATTGGGCCCTGGGTGGCTTTCCACAGAGCACTGAGAATCTCAACCAGGATATCACATGATTTTATTCTGAAAGACTTGGCAGCCATAGTTAAAAGTCAAAACACACATGGACCTCACATTTTAGACCTCAATGGGCCTGTCTGCATATGACATTTTGACCACTCTTTGGAAAGCCTTGCCTGTGAGAGTTCTCCAGAGCTTTCATTGAAATGAGCTTCCTCACCATTTAATGGTTCTTGGATGAATGGAAACCCCAAAGTGCCTCCAACTTCATTCTTGAACAATGGATAGATAAATACCATGAAATTTTTGAAATTCCCAATGACCAGGTGGCACTGGAGAACCATTGGATGTCCTATTGCTGCTCATGAGTGTACCAGACAGTGCCTTGATTGACTGGAGTTCTTGAAAATGGTGTGGAACACAGATGCCAGTAAGTTGGAGCCTGCTGAGTAGTGGGCCTAGAGCAGTGGTGTGCAGTTGTCTGATAATATATTTGCGGTGTGGCCATGGGGGTGTGTCATTGGCTTCCAAATGGCTTGTGACTGACTTGGTGCAGCCAGCAGAAAATTATATGAAAAGGCATCTGGTTATATGGACAGGTTTCAGGGCAATGTTCAGAATCAGGTTGCTATGGTCAAGGGAGCAAGAAATGTGGGATAGAAGCCTGGTTGGTGCATTCTCCTGAAGACCCTGATCCACCACACCTTACAGGACTCCCACCAGCACTGTGACCCATTTGAAATCCTTGTATGTTGTGAAGCAAATACAAAACACCCAGTGCAGCAGCAAGAAACACCACGAAAATTGGAGAATGACCAAATGGCTTCAAAGTCCACACAGGGAGACACTTAGCCCCCAGTGGCCACAGTTTATCTACAAAGAGAGAATTCATCACTGCTTCCTCATGTTCATTAGAAAATAAGAAACCATATCCTCCAGGTCACATAGATGCCGACCCAGCTTTGATGGTCTCCGTACACAGGGAGCTAAAGCTCCTGACAACAACATATTTTTCAAGTGTCCAACCTCAGAGGCAGTTTCTCAAGAAGTCTTAATGCCAGCATAGCTCCATGTTTGTGGAGTGTTTACACTGTCCCTTACTTTTGGAAACTCCTCTACCACCTCCAAGGTTGTGAACTCCTGAACATTTTCCATTCCAGGTATGTATTCACAGATTTTCTAACTCTTCTTCTCTAATTGTGTCTTACTAGGGGCGAAGATATTGTCAAGGCATTGTTCTGGATGATAGTGGGAATTTTTTGTAGCACATATTTGCATACACATTGGATTTATTTTCCTATTTTCCATTTGAAATACTGAATAACTGACACTAACCCATACCCTAATAGACTCTTACTACTAATCCTAATATGATGGAGTAAAATAACCCAAACAGAATAGAAATGCAAGCATTTCAGAGGAGGCATGGTGTATAGTTAGACTTGGCTTTTGCATGATAAAGTGTAGGTGTTATAATTCAAGTTAATTTTTAATTGAAATAGTTCCATGGGTACTTAAAGTAAACAAATATGTGAATTCCTCTCTCCCTTTCTCTGTAGCCTATTCAGCACATGTATTTTTATATGCACATATAGAATTCTACCTGGTACCACAGGTACACTCTTGTGAGGTGGCTGACTTGGCAGATAGAAATTGTGAGAATAGATCACTCCGCCTAAACGCTGTTGAAACTGAAATTTCAAACTATGGGTGAGCTTCCTAGTTGAACAACATTATACATAAATCCATGTTCAGTAAAATGAATATTTTTGGATCTGTGGATGATATATATTTCATGGTGAATTTCGATTGGCATATGTATTACTAATTTTTAATGTCTCTCTCTCTCTGTGTGTGTGTGTGTGTGTGTGTGTGTGTATATATATATATATACACACACACACACTAAATTTTTTTAAAATATAAAATATATGTGTCTTATTATACACTCCCTAAATTCATTCATATTCATGTATGTGGATTTAGAGTTAACATTTCACAAGATTATTCACGGAAATATTCATCCACCTGAAATACATATTTTTTCCTAGAAATGAAAAATAACTTCAGTGAATGGTGGATACAAATCCTAATATTTCTACAATAATTGATCCAGTTTGTCATCAATGCAAGTAGATTCCTATGGGACATGATGTGTATTTTGATGTTCATTTTTATTCACCACTGGTATGTTACAATTTCTTCAGTTTATGCACATTATAGGATATATATTTCATCCATACGTTAGCAAAATTATAGGCATTTGTTTCACTTTCAATCATTTTCTGCTTTAGAACACATGTAATCCTCCATGTTTCTTGACTGGTTTTTTCATGAGACTTCATTCCAAACATATTATTTTCGATTTCCATAATCAAATTTGAAGCAAAACTCACACACCCTTCATGATAAAGTATAACCCTAATATTACTATTAGATGTATAACTGGTTGGAATGAATGATTGTATATCAATATAAGATTTCTTATATATTTTCAGATATCAAATCAATCCATTATTTAAAGTGGAACCAGTTATATTATTTATTCACACTATTGTCTATTCATGCATTGTCTCTATATTCATAGACACAGAGTACACCTCTTTGTAAACCCAATACTAATTTATACGTCTTCAAAATTTTGCTCCCAGTAATGGTGGAAAAAATACTCATGTCATCTGATCTACATATACATTTTATCAGAGTAATATTCTGGACACAAAAAGAAATGGTCACACTTATGTTTGCACGAAAGCCTAAATGTAAAGTGAACATGGATTACTAAAACCATCCATATCAAGTTTGGCTAATGCTCTCAAAATTCAATCCTATTTGTGACAACATATTTGTTTCTTGCTAAGATTATGTATTCAAACTCAACCCTGTTGAAAATATCTAATCCTATCTCTCACTTTATACTTTTCCTGATTTCATAATGTCTCTATTTATATCAGCTTTCCTACATACTTTCCGCAGTTCATCATTGTGACTGACTCTTCAATTGTGCTGACACTTACATTCACACTCTAATCCAAACCCTATTGCTAAGGAACTTTTGTTCCAAATCCTATACTCACTCTTCTTCTTAAACCTACTGACTATCTTCCTAATCCTACCCATTATCACTTTTTGACTGGATGTTCTCTTATACATTCAATAATCCAAGGTACAGGGTCTAATGCCATTGTATATCGATCTATCTCAGACATCTGTGCAGAACATAATTCAACGCTAAGTATCACAATCAAGGGCCCATCCCCATTCTGCGCTTCAAATCTTACTTAGATTTCTGTTTTCATACATATATTTCACCTATATATACTTATAAATGTCGCAGGTTCCCAGTACCATTATTCATCCAGCAGAATGATTCCTAATTCAAATTGAACATATTATTAACCCTAACCATACACTGTTCCCTCAATCTAACTTTACAGAAGAGCAGGGACAGAGTTGGTCTTACAATACAGGAATGTAGGGGATCTTCCACCTCCTGAGAACCTCAAGGTCCATGCAGAAATGATCCCTGGAGAAGATGTAGACAACTATGAAGGACCTGAGAGAGCAAAAGTCAGCTTCCATGGAAAACAACCTGGTCAGGATGAAGGGTTGTTTATGAATCAGCCTCTCTCTTCTTAATGTAGAGAAGATGGACCAAACCAGGTTGGTGTGGAGAGCTGTTCCTAGGTGCCTATGGTTGATATACCATTCTACCTTGTGAAAGTGTCACAGAAAGTAGGGGCAGCCTCCATCTCATGGTAGTCTTGGAAGCAACTGTTAGGACAAAGTGGTTACCAAGGCAGTGATCTGATTCAGTTCCTTAAGGAAGTGACCTCACCTCACTTCTTTGTTGATGGAACTCTCTGAACTTGGTATCCAAGAAGCCAGGCACCAAGAGGCAGTCCCAGTCCCAGTGGTCTCACTTGTTTGGACTTACCAAGGACAGAGTCAGTCATTCTTGCTACCTACTGATGTGAGGACGGCCAAAACCAGGAAAGCTCTGAAGAGGGGCTTTTCCTGAGAAAGTAGGTAGTGGCTCACTGCTGGCTCCTGACAACTTCACAGAGTTGGCCAAGGAGACCAGATCTGAGACAGGACAGGCCATTTCATTGGAACATAGTATGGCCCACCAGTCAGAGGACACTCCGGATAGTCACAGACCTACATGGGGGAAGGAGGTGTCTTTGTGGGTGTGGGTGTGGGTTTGTGGTTTTGTCTCATATTCTGAGAATAGGTAGGAATGGCGGTTTGTTTGGTTTGGAGGGAACTGTTTCTAGTAAGTCATTTGACAAGGCGAGTGTTTCTATGTCTGTTTATACCACTGTGTCACTGGTTGTAGACATTAGAAAAGAAAATGCATCAATTGGTGAGTCCTGTCTAGTAGAAAGCTTCTCAGCTTTCATCCTGCACAATTCATGAATGGACTGCGGCATGACTTATCGATGGGGAACACCTGCTAACTTCTTAAGTTCCTGTTTTCTTCCTGAATTGTGTGCACTCTCCAGAATAGGCTCATAGTTTTGTGTCAAATATATGTACCACCTCAAATCTCTGTGACATGGCCATGTACTGGATAGCTGAAGGGAATGGCGAGCATCTCAGAAAGCTCAGATATCAGTGAGACCAGGAATGCCTCATTGGAAAAACCCTGCTTTGGACATTTTGCTTACCGATTCTTCTGTTGCCCTGAAAGTCAGGAAGGTCTTTGCATCAGGTGTGTCATGTGGGAGTGTTTTGGTTTTAATTGTGGTCATTTTTGTGGCCGTTGGAAGACATGGCTATGTCCACCTGGGCTTGAACCCTTATGTGATTCCCCTTAGAGACTGAGTTCTGGAACTGACCTCAAAGAAGTATTGCCGTGTATTGTGTTGGGATTTTAGGAGGCCACGCATGAGAGTCGCCCTTGGAAACTGAGATCTAGGCCCAGGGAGGCTTTCCGAAGAGCACTGGAAATCTCAGGAAGGACATCACATGATTTTATTCTTAAAGACTTGGCAGCCATCGTTGCAAGTCAAAACACACATGGACCTCACATTGTAGACCTCAAATGCCTGGCTTAATGTGACCTTTTAGCCTGTCTTTGGGAAGCCTTGCCTGTTAGAATTCTCCAGAGCTTTCATTGAAATGAGCTTCTTCTCCATTTAATGGTTCCTGAATAAATTGAAACCCACAGTGCCTTCAACTTCATCCATGAAAAATGCCTAGATAAATATCATTAAAGTTTGGAAATTCCCATCACCTGGTGGCACTGGAGAACCTTTAGGTGTCCTATTACTGATCATGAATGTACCAGACAGTGCCTTGATTGACTGGGTTTCATGAAAATGGTGTAGAACAGAGATGCCAGTAACTTGGAGCCTGATGAGTAGTCGGCCTAGAGCAGTGGTGTGCAGGTGTGTGTTAAAACATCTGTGGTGGGCTGATGTGGATATGCCATTGGCTTTCAAATGCCTTGTGACTGATATAGTGCAGCCCCCATACCCTTGTATGTAAAGGCATCTTGTTATATGGACAGGTTGAAGGGCAATGTTTAGAATCAGATTGCTGTGGTCAAGGGGGCAAGCTATGTGGGATATAAGCCAGGTTGGTGCATTCTCCTGCAGACCCTTACCCACCACACATGACAGAACTCCCTCCATCACTGTGTCCCAGTTGAACTTCTTGTATTTTGTGAAGCAAATACCAAACTCCCAGTGCAGCTGCAAGAAACACCACTAAAAGTGGAGGATGACCAAATGGCTTCACAGTCCACACTGCAAGACACTTAGCCCCCAGTGGCAACAGTTTACCTATAAAGAGAGAATTCAGCCCTACTGCTTCATGTTCATAGGAAAAAAAGAAACCATGTCCTCCAGGTCATATAGATGCAGACCCAGCTTTGATGGTCTCACTACAAAGGAAGCTAAAGCTCCTGTCATCAACATATATTTCAGGTGCCCAATCTCAGAGGCAGTTTCTCAAGAAGTCTTTAGGCCAGCAGAGCTCCATGTTTTTGGAGTTTTTACCCTGTCCTTTACTTTTGGAAACTCCTCTACAACCTCGAAGGTTGTGAACTCCTGAGCATTTTCCATTACCGATATGTATTCACAGATTTCTAACTCTTCTCCTCTAATTATGTCTTACTTGGAGTGAAGGAAATGTCAAGGCATTGTTCTGAATGAGACTGGGAAGATTTTTGGATAGCACATATTTGCCTACACATTGGATTCATTTTCGAATTTTCCATTCGAAATACTGAATCCCTGACTGTCAGGGGTAGAAGGAATTCTTCTTCAAAGAACAGCCTGACACTTACAAGAAACAGCCCCCAGGAGACATCCTGTCTGGAAGACATCCTGTAGCCATATATGTCCCTGAGACATCCTGTGGCCATCTTTCTTCCAGAAACATCCTGAAGTTATCTCACCTTGTGAAGACATCCAGGAACTGCTGATAAGAGAGCTTTCCCATATCCAGCATATTAATACCCATGTGTGAACAATAAAATTTTGCAGCTTGATCAGAACTCCTGTGTTGCTCTCATCTCTCATGCCTCTTGTCCCTTCATTCCTCCCCATCTAGGTTCGCTGACCACGTTGATGTGTCCTGCCGGCCGGGACATCTGGCGCCCACCGACTGGGGCTCAAGCCTTTGACTGAGGGGGAACCCCTTCCTCCTGGAAGACTTGGTCAAGAGGAGCTCACGATCGCCTCAGCAGACACCACCCGGAGACATATCCAGGAGGAAGGTGGGGATGATGCACGGTGAGTGACGCACCATGTGACAAGCAGTATCGTCACATGATTTGTTTATTTCAGGCCTCAAGGAGTCCTTCAAGACATGAGGGGCACATGTTAAGAAAAAGGACTTAAAATTTTTCTTTTCATACATAGGAGAATTGTGTCCATGGTTTCCTCTTGAAGGGACCATTGATGGCAAAAATGGCTTAGAGTAGGAGACTGTTTAAAAGATTATTATGAATCCTTTGGCCCAGAAAAAATGCCAGTTCCCACCTTTTCTTACTGGAACTTAATTAATGAAATTCTTAAAAGTTTTCGCTTTGACAATGGTACCTTACAACTTGTCAGGATTGGGGAAGAGATTATGCAAAAGACCTCTCGTCCCCCCTCTGCATGCCCATCATTAGTATAGACATAGAACCTTCTCAGTCTTCCCAGGACCCTGAGAACCTTCCTGGTCCCCCTCAAAATACGACGCTAATTAATAAGGCTCCAATGATTAAAAACCACCTTTATCCAGTTTTAAATCCCAGAGACACATTGACCCCTGGGGAGGACACTATCTTGGAGAAGGAAGCAGCTCTCTACCATTCAGAACACCCGCGACCTCTCAGGACCGTGCCACAGCCTATAGGATTTACCAAGCGAAGGTGAAAGCACCTATGTAAAACATCTTGCCTTTGAAAATGCTAACCCAGCATGTCAGAATGTTCTTCAACCACATAAGGATAAAGGGAAACTTTCTGAAGTTATTATACTCTGTGCAGACGTGGGTGGAGCCCATGCCATGGGTCTGGCTTTAGGGACCGCCTTTACCAAGGCCTTTCACAATCCTGGCTCACGTACTTGCTTTACTTGTAAACAACCTGGCCATTTTGCATGTGAGTGTCCCACAGGCAAACAAAGCCTAGGAATAGCGTCTCCTCAAACTGGGGCTTAACCGCCCCCAGCTACCCTTTTCCATAGAAGTGGTAAAGGTCATCACTGGGCCAGTGAGTGTAGATCTAAGACAAATGCCCTCACACAGCCTATTTCTTCCTACTTCTCGGGAAACTCCCTGCGGGGCCAGCCCCCGGCCACAACATCCCCCACGACAAACACAGGAGCAATAAAGTTTGTTCCCTCCTAAACTCCCAACCTACCACAAAATCCTTCTCCACAATTGCCTCCCTCCAACTAGCCACCCCAGGCAGCACAAAATTGGACCTCTGTGCTGCCACAAATACAATATTAGACCCAATGCAAGGGCCCCAGATAATACCCAATGAAATTATGGGTCCCCCTCCATCTCATACATGTGCCCTTAATCTTGGAAGAACCTCCACTACCATACAAGGTGTTCAGGTCTTCGTTGGCATTAATGATAATGATTTCACTGGAGAAATAAAAATACTGGCCACTGCTATTAATGGAGTTACCGCCATCCCAGCAGGAACAAGACTTGCACAATTAATTCTCCTTCCCTTGGATTCAGGAGGCATTTCCAAAACCCAAACCTACCTCGGGGGACTGCCTTCTTGGGCTTCTCTGATGTGTATTGGGTTCAGCCCATTTCTCACAATAGACCCACCCTTACCTTACTTACTGAAGGAAAGGAATTCCAAGGAGTTCTAGATATTGGAGCTGATGCCACAATTATTTCTCAAAAATACAAGCCATCAGGTTAGCCCCTCACTCCATCCTTGACTGACCTTAAAGGGATAGGAAAATAAAAAAATCCTCTGGTCAGCTCTAGGTCTATTAGCTGCACTGATAAAGATGGTAATAAGTCAACTGTCACTCCTTTCGTTGATTCTGACCTCCCTGTTAACGTATAGGGAGGAGATATTTTGAGTTATTGGAAGTTATTCTTGCCAGTCCCAATTCCATGGTGACTCATCAAATGCTTCCTATGAATTTTGTTCCTGGTACAGGCCTGGGGATACTGAAACAAGGACTGGTGGAGGCTATACAACCCATACAAAAACAAATACATGTGGACTTGTGTATTCAGATTTTTAGTGTCAGTCCCTGACCCTCCTGTACCCCATGCAGATAAAATTATTTGGGAGACTCAGACTCCTGTGTTGGTGGATCAGTGGCCCCTTACCCAAGAAAAACTGGAGGCTGCCTCCACGTTAGTGCAGGAACAGCTTGCAGCCGGCCATGTAAAGCCCTCAACCTCATCATGGATTACTCCTATTTTTATTATCAAGAAAAAATCAGGCAAGTGGTCCCTTTTACAATATTTGTGTGCCATTAATAAAGTTATGCGCCCGATGGGAGCACTACAGCCAGGCATTCCCACACCAGTGGCGATTCCAAAAAACTATTGTAAAATGGTTATTGACTTAAAAGATTGCTTTTTTACCATCTTTTTACATCCTGAGGATAGACCCTATTTTGCCTTTAGTCTCCCTCACATTAATTTTCAGGGCCCTATGCAGAGATTTCAATGGAAGGTTCTTCCCCAAGGTATGGCCAACAGCTCTAGTCTTTGCCAAAAACACGTTGCTCAAGCAGTAGACCCTGTGAGAGAGCGATGAGCACAAAATTATATTTTACATTATATGGATGATTTGTTAATTGCTGCACCTAATACCCATGACCTTAATAATTGTTACTTGGACTTTTACAAAACCTCACTACCTTGGGACTACAGATAGCTCCAGATAAGTTTCAAACACAGGACCCTTATACCTATTTGGGCCTTAAACTTCAAGATAATCAGATCCAAATTCCTAAAATACAACTATGTGTTTACCATCTTCACACACTTAATGATTTTCAAATATTACTGGGGGATATTCAATTGCTAGGAACATATTTAAAATTACCCACTTGTGTACTTTTGCCCCTTAATGATATTTTGATAGGTGATTCCCACCCCTCCTCCCCTCAAAAGCTTACTCCCGAGGCATGACATGCATTAAACCAAGCCACAGAAGCCATTGCCCAAAAGTTTGTTACACAAATTTCTTATAACCTTCCTCTGGTTCTGGTTATTTTCCACACTCCTCATACACCCACAGGAATATTTTGGCAGCGAGATCCACATTTTAAAAATAAAGGCTGCCCCTTGCTTTTGGTCCTTGTATCCACCACATCCTCCAAGGTTATTACTGTTTATCTTGCTCAGGTAGCTTCTCTTATTTTTAAAGGTCCTTTGCTTTCTCGACAACAATTTGGCAAAGACCCTGATAATATTTTAATTCCATATACTAAGGACCAAACCCTTACTACAATTTTTACTAGAGACATGGATCAATGGGGTATTGCCCTATCAGGCTTTTTGGGAACAATTCATAACCACATCCCCAATGACCCCGTTTTAAATTTTGTCCAGTTACATTCATTTATTTTTCCCAAAATTACTCAAAAGGCTCCCATTCCTCAAGAACTTACTGTCTTTACAGATGGTTCCAGTAATGGCCGTGCAGTCTTTGTTGTCAATAACAAGCCTACCACCTTTGATACTGTCTATCAGTCAGCTCAGTTTGTGGAATTGTTCACCATAACACAAGTTTTCATAAAGTTTTTTTGATAATCTTGTTAATATTTATACAGACAGTGCCTACATTGCTCTTTCTGTGCCCCTGCTGGAGATTTCACCCACCATTATGGCTTCTTCCAATTCCCCCTTTCTGTTTCACCAGCTTCAGCAGCTAATTCAGGCCAGAAAACATGCATTTTCCTTAGGACACATCATGACACACTCTGACCTTCTGAGCCCTCTAACACAAGGTAATGCCCAAGCTGATGCAGCAACACGTTCCATCTTTCCAATTTTTGTTGGCTCCATTCAAAAGGCCATGGAGTTACAAAATCTTCACCATCTAAATTCCCAGAGCCATCGATTACTTTGGAAAATTACCAGGCAACATGCATGAGAAATAGTAAAAGCATGCCCTGGTTGCACTGTCTCCCTCCCCATTCAACACTTGGGAGTTAACCCCCGAGGATTACAGCCCAATCAGGTTTAGCAAATGGATGTTATTCATTTTCCTGAATTTTGAAAAACCAAATATATATACGTTTCTATAGATACTTTCAGCGGCTTTAGTTTTGCATCACCACATTCTGGAGAGGCTACCAAAGTTGTCCTTTCTCATCTTGTTTCAGCCTTTTTCGTAATGGGTAAACCAATACATATTAAAACAGATAAATGTCCTGCATATACCAGTGCCAAGTTTAAACAGTTTTGTGCTACCTTGCAATTTTGTCATACTACTGAAATTCCATACAACTCTCAGGGCCAAGGCATGTGGAACATGCCCAGCTTAGCTTAAAGACTTGGCTATCCCGTCTTAAGGCTTCCGCCCTTGTATTTACCACTCCCAGGGATCGCCTTAACCATGCATTATTTGCCCTTATTTTTCTTACCTTAGACAGTGAAGGCCATTTGGCCACAGACAGACACTGGCATCCTTCGTCCAATTCTGTTCGCTCGCCTGTTATGTGGTGCAATCCCATTACAAATAAATGAAAACGCCCAGATCCTATCCTCATCAGGGGATGAGGCTCAGCTTGTGTTTTGGACCAAGAGCAAGCATCCCCAAGATGGTTACCAGAATGCCTGGTTAAACAGGTAAATTACTTACCTCAACCCAGGGACGGAGGCCCTCCCCCTGAGGACAAATTTTCCTCCATTTCAGATACAGCCAAGAATCTGTGCGAGGATCCTGCTTAAGGCACTTCTGCTGAACAGGTTTGAACACGGAGAACTTGGACCTCCAATTTCCAACATCATGGAGTACCTTTTTGCCCCCCCCCCGTGAATGCAAAGGAGGATTTTGGACTGAGGCTCCCACTAGTTGGACCCAGACTGCTGACTGCATGACTAAGGTGACTTACCTCCGTGCCAAGGTTGACCATAATCTCGGAGGAGTTCATCAGCCTAAATGGGTATGTGTTAACAAGCCAAAGATTATTCCCCCTAGTACAAGTAAAGCTCTCCAAAATTGTTCTGCAACTTGTACGCATACCCAGGCGATGCATGTCTCTTGTAATGTGTCGGCTTCACTTTGTGTTAATAAACAGGGAGAACAATTTTTTGAAGCCTCCCTAACTAAAACTCATGCAGCAGGGGGACCACTATTCATTATACCCCCATTCTCTTTGACCATGGAGGAGATGGCAAATACACCAAGCTACAGTCAGCTGGGTGCCAAGGCACTGTCGGAAAAGGTTCCTACTGCCCCATTAAGGCCCCTACAGGGGTCTCTGATGGTGGAGGACCCACTTATTCTGTCAAGCATCCTCAGATAATCAAACTTTTGAAACCCCAAATCCCTGAGCTCACATATCATCCCTTAATGTAGCCTAAATCCCAGTTCCCAGGTTTAGATACCAATACATTAGATATTTTGCAAACTACATTCTCCTAGCTTAATAATTCGAACCCCACCATTGCTGGTGATTGCTGGCTCTGCATGACAGCAGGGGCAATCATGCCTATGGCAGTTCCTATTAATTCTATCATGGACAATGATAATACATGCCAACCCGGATTTCCCTTTAAAGTACAGCCTATAGGCACTTTTACATTATTTCTTTTAGGCGCGATGCAGAATAATACCTATGATACTGATGTTCGACTTACTTCCTTTGGAAATTGCTCAACAGTATAAAATTATTCCTCACCCACCCCATCTCTTTGTTCCTCCAATGGCACAGTTTTTATGTGTGGAGGAAACTCGGCCTTCCCACGCTTCCAGCGAATTGGACCATTGGTTGTGTTCTTGCTTTATTACTCCCTGATATAACTATTGTCCCAGGAGATGAACCTCTACCAATTTCTAGCCTAGACACTTTAGTCAAAAGACATAGGTGGGCAATACAGGCTTTACCACTCATTGCCAGCCTTGGAATAACAGCTGCTGTGGGCACAGGTACAGTGGCTTAGGCACGGCTATTCACTCTTACCATCGCCTGTCTCAACAACTTATAAATTATGTACAAACTTTATCAGGAACCTTTAAAGATTTGCAGGACCAAATAAATTCCCTGGCAGAAGTGTTCCTTCAAAACAGACGGGGCTTAGATTTGCTGACAGCTAACCAGGGTGGTATTTGCTTAGCCTTAGGGGAACGATGCTGGGTTTATGCCAATAAATCAGGCATAGTACGCATTAAAATTAAGCAGCTTCAAGAAGATCCAGAAAAGAGACAAAGGGAACTATTTGAAAATCCCCTCTGGATTGGGCATAATGGATTTCTACCCTACCTTCTTCCCCTATTAGTCCCTTTGTTGGGTTTACTTTTAATGGTGTCCATAGGCCCCTGCATTATAAAGAGGCTGGTACAATTTATTAAAGAACAGATTAATATTTTGGTTTCTAAGCCCATACAGGTCCACTATCATGGTCTGGAGATGGAAGACAGCACTGCCAACATTTAAAAGAATGTTCAACCCTTCTCACAGGCTTATTAAGTTTACATCCCCACCGATCTCTCTTTCTTACAGAAAACTATAAGTAACAGCTCTGAGCAACCATCTTCTACCCTTGCAATAAGGGTTCGTTCTCCATGGGCCCCTCCGCTTGGGGGAGGACACACCCTTGGAATGAGCACATTAGGCCATAATAACGGAGGGTCCAGGAAGGACTGCAGGAGGATGGATCCACGGATCCCCAAACACAAGACCTCTGAATGACACGCTCTGGTGCATGGCGGTTGGCATGCTATCCCCTCAAAGACGTCTCCTCCAAAAACATGCCAAAGCCAACACGAAATCTCCTAGGAAAGATGCTCGCTCAAATCAGGAGATATTCTAAGGCATCCTAGAGAAACAGAGCCACTATCACCCCCTAAATCCATGGCCTGTAAGGTATGGTCGAATATTTTATATAACAAAAGGGGAGATGTCAGGGGCTAGAAGGAAGTTCTCCTTCAAAAAATAGACTGACACAAGAAACATCCCCCTGGGACACAACCTGCCTGGGAGACATCCCACAGCCATCTATCTCCTTTTGACATCCGGCTACCATCTGTCTACCTGAAACATCCTGAGGTTATCTCACCCTGTGAAGACATCCAGCAACTGCCGATAAGAGAGCTTTCCCATCCGCAGCATATAAATACCCTCTGAGAATAATAAAAGTTTGCAGCATGAACAGAACTCCTGTCTTGCTGTCATCTCTCGTGTCTCTTGTCCCTTCATTCCTCCCCAACTAGGATCGACACCCAAGTTGATGTGTCCTGCCAGCCGGGCCATCTGACACTAACCCATACCCTCCTAGACTCTGATGACAAATCCTAATATGATGGAGAAAAATAACCCAAACAGAATAGAAATACAAGCAGTTCAGAGGAGGCATGGTGTATAGTTGCACTTGCCTTTTGCATGATATAGGGTAGGTGTTATAAATCTAGTTAATTTTTAATTGAAATAGTTCTCCATGTGTTTTTAAAGTTAACAAATATGTGAATTCCTGTCTCCCTTTCTCTGTAGCCGATTCAGCACATGTATTTTTATATGCACATATAGAATCCTACCTGGTATCAGATGTACATTCTTGTGAGGTGGCTGACTTGGAAGATACAAATTGTGAGAAGAGATCACTCCTCCTAAACGCTGTTGGGACAGAAAATTCAACCTATGGGTGAGCCTCCTAGTAGAACAACATTATACATAAATCCATGTTCAGTAAATTAAATATTTTTGCATCTGTGGATGATATATACTTCATGATGAATTTCGATTGGCATATATATTGCTACATTTTATTGCCTGGGTGTGTGTGTTGTGTGTGTGTGTGTGTGTGTGGGTGTATATATATATATATATATATATATATATATATATATATATACACTCTCCAAATATTTCAAAATATGAAATATATGTGTCTTACATATACTACCTAAATTCATTCATGTTCATGTATGTGGATTTATAATCAACTTTTCACAATATTATTCTCAGAAATATTCATCCACCTGAATTACATATTTGTTTTATAGTACTGAAAACTAACTTCAGTGAGTGGTGCATACAATCCTAATATTTCTACAGTAACTGACCCAGTTTAACATCAATGCAACTAGATTCCTCTTGGATATGATGTCTATGTTGAAGTTCATTTTATTCAACACTGGTACATTACTATTTGTTCAGTTTATACACATCATAGGATATATATTTCATCAACAACTTCAATAATTTATAGGATTTTGATTCACTTTCAATCATTTCCTGATTCAGAACACATGTATTCCTCCAGGTTACTTGATTGTTTTTTCATGAGACTTCTTTCCAAACGCTTTTTTTTTTTATTTCCATAATCATTTTGAAGAAAAACTGACACACTCTTCATGATAAACCATAACCCTAATATTACCATTAGATGTATTTCTGGTTGGAATGAATGATTGCATATAAATATACGATTTTCTGTTTATTTTCAGATATCAATTCAATCGACTATTTAAAGTTGGAACAAGTTATAATATTTAATCACAGTATCGTCTATTCATAAATTATCTCTATGTTCATAGACACAGAGTAAATCTATTTGTAACCCCAATACTAATTTTTTCATCTTCAAAATGTTGCTCCCAGAAATGGTGGAAGAAATACTCATGTCACCTAATCTACATATACATTTTATCACAGTAATATTCTGGACACAAAAAGAAGAGGTCACACTTATAATTGTATCAAAGCCTAAATGAAAAGTGAGCATAGATTACTGAAAACATTCATGTCCAGTGTGCCTAATGCTCTCAAATGTCAATCCTATTGGTGACTACATATTTGTTTCTTCTTAAGACTATATTTTGAACCTCAACCCTGTTGCAAATGTCTAATCCTATCACTCAATTTATACTTTGCCTGATTTCCTAATGTCTCTATTGATGTCTGCTTACCTAAATATTTTCCCCAGATGACCATTGTGACTGACCCTTCACGTGTGCTGACATTTACATTCACTCTCTACCCGATACACTATTGCTAAAGAACTTTTGGTCCAAATTCTGTACTCAGTCTTCTTCTGAAACTTATCGAATATCTTCCTAATCCTACCGACTATCCCTGTTCTAGTGGATGTTCACTTCTACATTCAATCATCCAAGGTACAAGGTCCTATGCCATTGATTATCGATTTATCTGAAACACCTGTGCAGAACGTATATCAAAGCTAAGTATCCCAATCAATAGCGCAATGCCCTTCTGGGCTTCAAATCTTACCTAGATTTTTGTTTTCATACTTATATTTCACCTATATATTCTTATAAATATCACAGGTTCCCAATACCATTATTCATCAATTAGAATAATTCCTAACCCAAATCAAACCTGTTATTAACCCTAACCATACACTGTTCCCTCAATCTAACTTTACAGAAGAGCAGGGACCAAGTTGGTCTTACAATACAGGAATGTAGAGAATCTTCCACCTGTTGTAAAACTCAAAGGTCCATGAAGAAGTGATCCCTGGAGAAGATGTAGGCAGCCATGAAGGACCTGAGAGAGCAAACGTCATCTTCCATTGCAAACAACCTGGTCAGGATGAAGGGTTGTGTCTGAATCAGCCTCTCTGTTCATAATGTAGAGAAGATGGACACAAACAGTCCTTTTTGGAGACCTGTTCCTGGGTGCCTATGGTTCATATACCATTCTAACTTGTGAAAGTGTCACAGGAAGTAGGAGAAGCCTCGATCTCATGGGACCCTTGGAAGCAACTGTTAGGACAAAGTGGTTGCCAAAGCAGTGACCTCATTCAGTTCCTGAAGGAAGTGACCTCACCTCACTTCCTTGGTCATGGAACTCTCGGTACTTGGGATCCAGGAAGCAAGGTACCAAGAGCCTGTCCCAGTCCCAGTCCCAGTGGGCTCACTTGTTTGGATTTACCAAGGACAGAGTCAGTCTTTCATGGTACCTACAGATATGAGGATGGCCAACTGCCAGGAAAACTCAGAAGAGGGGCCTTTCCTGAGAAAGCAGATAGTGGCTCACCGCTGGCTCCTGACAAGTTCACAGAGTTGGTGTTTTCCGGGGAACATAAGTTGGCCCACCAGTCAGAAGACACTCTGGATAGTCACAGACATACTTTGTAGAAGGTGGTGCCTCTGTGGTTGTCGGTGTGGGTTTGTGGTTTTGTCTCATGTTCTGAGAATAGGTAGGAAAGGTGGTTTGTTTGGTTTGGAGTGAACTGTTTATAGTAAGTCGTTTGGCAAGCAAGTGTTTCTATGTCTGTGTATCCCACTATGTGCATGGTTTTAGATATTAGAAAACTGAATGCATCAATTGTTGTCTCCTGTCTAGCAGAAAGCTTCCCAGCATTCATCCTGCCGAATTTATGAATGGATTTCAGCTTGCCTGATCGATGGGCAACATGTGGTATCTTCCAAAATTCCTGCATTCTTCATGAATTCTGGCTACTCTCCAGAATAGGCTCATGGTTTTGTGTCCAAGATATGTAGCAGTTCCAAGCCCTGTGACATGGCCATGTACTGGATAGCTAAAGGGAATGTCGAGCATCTCAGAAAACTCAGATATAAGTGTGACCATGATAGTCTCAGTGGAGAAACCCTGCTTTGGGCCTTTTGCTTACCTATTGTTCTGTTGCCCTGAATGTCAGGAAGGTCTTTGCCTCAAGACATCCGTTTGTGAAGCCTGAAGAAAACAGGTTCAAATGGAAATGAATGGACATCACCTGTGGATATTTGCTTAATTCCTTTGAAAATGGAAGTGTCTGAATCAGCCTCTTGGCCCTGTGTGAGGCCGTGGCTTAGATTCTCAACCCCTGAAGAATCTAAAGAAACATCACATGTGTGCATCCAAAACAAAAATGGCCAAAAGTGCAGTTATTGTGGATGAAGTCTCTCCCCATTCTCTGTAAGGTTCCTGACCTCCATCAAGTTAGAATAGGGATCCATTGGGCCAAATCATTTCTTCAAATCCCTAAATTGCTTGAGTTTTCCCGTGACTACAATTCACATAAAGAATCCAAACTGCACAGTCAATACGCCTCAAATTGGAGAAGCAGAGAAGTATTAACAGCAGGCCTATTTGAACACTCCTGGTTCACAGGAATGGTGTCCAGGCCACCCTGAATTTAGGCAAATTAGGGGCAAGAGAGATTATTTAGGAGACTGTCTTGGGCTTCGCCCCTCGTGGAAATTTCCAGCGATAGGTTATGATGAGTGTCTATATAAAAGAACATGAGGGCCATGTGGGATTGTTTTGGTTTTAATTGTGGTTGTTAGTGTGGTGATTGGAAGAGATGACTGGGTCCACCTTGACATGAACTCTGGTGTTTTTCCCCTTAGAGACTGAGTTCTGGAACTGACCTCAGAAAAGTATTGCCATTAATTGTGTTGGGATTTTAGAAGGCCATGCATGAGAGTCGCCCTTGGAAACTGAGATCAAGGCCCAGGGTGGCTTTCAACAGAGCACTGGGAATCACAGCCAAGATATCACATAATTTTCTTCTGAAAGACTTGGCAGCCGTAGTTGAGAGTCAAAAGTCACATGGACCTCACATTGTAGAACTCAATGGGCCTGGCTTCATTTGACCTTTTGGCCATTCTTTGGGAAGCATTGCCTGTGAGATTTCTCCAGAGCTTTCATTGAAATGAGCTTCGTCAACATTAATGGTTCTGGAATGAACTGAAACTCACAGTGCCTCCACCTTCATTGTTGAAATATGGCTAGAAAAATACCATGAAATTTTTGAAATTTCCATGACCAGCTGGCACAGGAGAACCTTTGGATTTCCTGTTGCTGATCATGAGTATAACAGACACTGCCTTGATTGACTGGTTTTAATGAAAATTGTGTAAAACAGAGATGCCAATAAGTTGGAGCCTGATTATTAGTGGGCCTAGAGCAGTGGTAGGCAGGTGAGTGATGAAACATGTCTGGTGGGGCCATGTGGATCTGCCATTGGCTTCCAAATGTCTTGTGACTGACATGATGCAGCCAGCAGTCCCTTCTAAGTAAAGGCATCTTGTTATTTGGAGAGGTTTCAGGGCAATGTTCAGAATCGATTTGCTATCGCCAATGGGGCAAGCTATGTGATATAGAAGCATGGTTGGTGCATTCTCCTGCAGAAATTGAAATACCACACGTGACAGAACTCCCTCCTGCACTGTGTCCCAGTTGAACTCCGTGTATTTCATGAAGCAAATACCAAACTCCCATTGTAGCAGCAAGAAACACCATGAAAATTGGAGGATGAACAAATGGCTTCACAGTCCACACAGGGAGACACTTAGAACCCAGTGGCCACAGTATACCTACAAAGATCAAATTCAGGACTGCTGCCTCATGTTCATTGGAAAATAAGAAACTATGTTTTACAGGTCACATAGGTGCAGACCCAGCTTTGATGATCTCACTACAAAGGAAGCTAAAGCTCCTGATAACAACATATGTTTCAAGTGACCAAACTCAGAGGCAAATTCTCAAGAAGTCTTTAGGCCAGCAGAGCTCCATGTTTGTGGAGTGTTCACCCTGTCCCTTACTTTTGGAAACTCCTCTACCACCTCCAAGGTAGTGAACTCCTTAGCATATTCCATTCCAGATAAGTATTCACTGATTTTCTAACTCTTCTCCTCTAATTATGTCTTACTTGGGGCGAAGATAATGTCAAGCCATTGTTCTGGAGGAGTGGGAAGATTTTGTGTAGCACATATTTGCATACACATTGGATTCATTTTCCAATTTTCCATTCGAAATACTGAATCCCTGACTCTAACCCCTACCCTACTAGACTCTGACTACTAATCGTAATATGATAGAGAATAAAAACTCAAACAGAATAGAAATACAAGCAGTTCAGAGGAGGCATGGTGTATAGTTGGAATTGCCTTTTGCATTATATAGGTTAGAAGTTATAAATCTAGTCAATTTTTTGTTGAAATAGTTCTCCGTGTGTTTTGAAAGTTAACAAATATGTAAATTCCTGTCTCCCTTTCTCTGTAGCCTATTCAGCACATGTAATTTTATATGCACATATAGAATCGTACCTGGTATCACACGTACATTTTTGTGAGGTGACTGACTTGGCAAATACAAATTTTGAGAAGAGATCACTCCTCCTAAATGCTGTTGGAACTGAAAATTCAACCTATGGGTAAGCCTCCTAGTTGAACAACATTATACATAAATCCATGTTAAGTATATGAATATTTTTGGGTCTGTGGATGATATGTATTTCATGATGAATTTCAATTGACATATATATTGCTAGTTTTTAATGTCTGTGTGTGTGTGTGTGTGTATGTGTATATATATATATATATATATATATATATATATATATATATACTCTCCGGATTTTTCAAAATATGAAATATTTGTGTCTTATTATGCACTCCCTAAATTCATTCATATTCATGTATGTGGATTTATAATCCACTTTTTAAAAAATTAATCTCAGAAATATTCATCCACGTGAAATACATATTTTTTCCTAGTACTGAAACAGTTTTCAGTAAATGGTGCATCCATATCCTAATATTTCGGCATTGCAAGATGACTGTGAAGACAGTGTATCACACCCAGTGTACCCTGCCACTGCGCAGGTGAATAACGAGTTAGAACGATGAAAAACTATCTTGTTAGGATCTTACAGGAAAATGGGTGTTTACCGAAATCTAGAAGAATGATTTCCACCACCGAGGTCCGGTAATTGAGTCTCAAACACAAGCCACTTGTGCAACCGGAGATCCATTCTGATTTATCCGCGTGACCTGCCCCGTGTCTACAAATGGTGAGGCACCACCGAGAAGCGACCAGCAAGCAGGGAGAAACGTTGCTGCAGATTCTGTGGAATCCTGCTGGCTGAGCATCCACTTAGCCCCCAGCTGAATTTGGGATTTCAGACGGGAAAGTTAGCAGTACATTTCTATCCCCCAAAGTGGAAACTCCACAAAGGAAACCAGCAGCCACCATCTTGGAGAGCTGAAGTAACCACCACCACTCCCAGACAGATTGCAACAATAAAACAGGTGTGTGTTTCTCAGCTCATCTCACATACAGAGGAAAATTCGCATAAAATCTCTCCTAGGCTTTTGGGGGAGGGATAATCAGAGCAAGTCTGCATAAAGACTGGGGGAAAACTAGAGGCACCTGACCTTCATCTCCCCTTCCCATCAGCGGCAAAAATGAAACTTGTCTAGCCAGTGCGGGGCGAGGGGCAAGCGGAAAATATTAAAACAATAGAGTTCCAGGGTTCACAATAGACACCCTCCCCACCCAACAAACGGCAGACCCGGAGAACAGTTTGAGCTGCCGAGAAGCATCACTCAGGAGAAATCTGGTCTAGCAGGAGAAATCAGGACTAGCAGGATAAACCAGGGGACTAGAGGCCAGGCCCTCCTGACTGGGTGGCTGGAGAACGCCAGACCGCTGCCAGTGTGACTGGGCAACTGGAGACCACCTTCCTGCCGGTGCCAGCCCACCTGCTGACGGCATGTCTTGATGGCTGGAGAACGCTCGCCTGCCGACGACCGAACGCGCAACTGTGTGGCTAGAGATCACCCACCCGCTGGCCACAGCCCATCCGCTGCCCGCACTACTGGGTGGCTGGAGACTGCCGGCATGCCAGCGACCGGGAGCTGAAACCAACAAGAGACAATCCAGTCCAGCCCCCCAATTCGGACACTCCGGCAAGTAGCCTGGGGCCCACCACAGCAGAGAGGTGACATCACTGGAGCTCGGCTGTCAGAATTCCTTAACAGCGAAATCCACTTAAGCAGGCATAGTCTAGCAACACAAAGGAGAGAAAACAGAGATATATAAACCCATAACAAATCTATAGAAGAGAGCAGAAACACAGCAAACAAATAGAGCCAGAAAATAACATGAACATCATGAAAAAACAAGGGGAAAAAAAGGTGTAGAAACAATGAAGGACAACTTAATACTACAGGAGAACCTAGAAGCATCAGAAACAGGGATAGGGAAAAAACTTAAGTCATACCTAACTCAGATGGAAAGGAATAATAGAGAAGACATGAGGCAGCAAGTCCAAGAAATAAAAGTATATTTTGAAAATGAATTAAACAACCAAATTCAAATGGCAAAGAACAAGGTTTACCAGGAGATAGAGATCTTTTAAAAAATCATACAGTAATTCTAGAAATGCAGGAAACTATAAACCAAATTAAAAACTCAAACAAGAATATTTCAAATAGACTAGATCAAGTAGAAGTCAGAACATCAGATAATGAAGACAAAGTTTGTCAACTTGAAAAGAATATAGTCAACACAGAAAACATGCTTAAATCCCATAAGCAACTATTCAAGAGATATGGGATGTCATAAAAAAACCAAAATTGGGAGTCATCGGGATAGAAGAAGGCATAGAGATTAAAACCAAAGGAATGGACAACATATTAAATGAAATAATTCTAGAAAACATCCCAGAGATGAAAGTTGGAATGGATTGCCATATCCTGGAAGCCTACAGGACCTCAAACATTCAAAACCATAATAGACAAACTCCAAGACATATAATTATGAAGATAGCCAACATACAGAACAAGGAGAGAATATTAAAAGCTACGAGAGAAAGTAGGCAGATAACATTCAGGGGTAAACCAATTAGGTTAACAATTGATTTTTCATCACAGACTTTGAAAGCGAGAAGATCTTTGAACAATGTATTTCAAACACTGAAAAATAATGGATTCCAACCAAGAATACTGTATCCAACAAAATTAAGCTTCAGATTTGACAATGAAATTAAGTCTTTCTTGATAAACAAAAGCTAAAAGAATTCGCAGACAGAACACCAGCACTGCAAAGCATTTTGAGCAAAATACTACAAGAAGAGGAATTGAAAAATAGTGCCCAAAACTAACAGTGGGAGGTATCTCAGTAAAGGGGTAAGAAAATAACCAAAAAGTAAAAACTACCCAAATTAAAATAAATAAATAAATAAACATGACTGGAAGTATAAATCATATTCCAATTGTAACCTTAAATGTTAAAAATCTAAACTCACCAATCAAGAGACATAGGCTAGTAACCTGGATCAAAAAAATAAATCCAACAAAATGCTGCCTTCAGGAGACTCTTTTGATAGGTAAAGACATACACAGGCTGAAAGTGAAAGGTTGGGAAAAATCTTACCACTCACATGGCCCTCGGAAGCAAGCAGGAGTGGCCATACTCATATCATATAAAATCAACTTCAAACCTACGTTAATCAAAAGGGATAAAGTAGGACACTATATATTGTTAAAAGGAACCATCCACCAACAAGACATAACAATTATCAATTGGTATGCACCAAACAATTGAGCTGCAACGCTTATAAAACAAACTCGCCTCAAGTTCAAGAGTCAAATAGACTACAACACAATAATTATGGGTGACTTCAACACACCGCTCTCGCCATTAGACAGATCCTCTATAAAAAACTGAATAAAGAAACTATAGAATTCAACAGCACAATCAATAACCTTGACTTAACCGACATATATAGAATATATCAACCATCATCAAGTGGATACACTTTATTCTCAGCAGCACATGGATCCTACTCCAAGTTAGACCATATATTATGCCATTGGGCAACTCTTAGTAAATATAAAGGGGTGGAGATAATACCATGCACCATATCTGATCATAATGGAATGAAACTGGAAATCAATGAGAATAGAAGGAAGGAAAAATCCTACATCACATGTAAAATGAACAATATTCTACTGAATGATCAATGGGTTACAGAAGACATAAAGGAGGAGATAAAAAAATTCTTAGAATCAAATGACAATACAGACACAACATACTGGAATCTATGGGACACAAAGAAGGCAGTTTTAAGAGGGAAATTCATTTCTTGGAGTTCTTTCCTCAAAAAAAGAATAAAACAACAAATAAATAAACTCACAGTACACATCAAAAACCTAGAAAAGGAAGAGCAAAACAACAGCAAATGTAGTAGAAGACAAGAAATAATTAAAATTGGAGCAGAAATCAACGAAACTGAAACAAACAAACAAAAAAAACATTGAAAAAATTGATAAAACTAAAAGTTGATTCTTTGAAAAAATAAATAAGATTTACAGGCCCTTAGCCATGCTAAGGATGAGAAGAAGAGAGGGAACTCAAATTACTAACATACAGAATGAAAAAGGCAATATCACAACAGACAGTACACAAATACAGAAGATAATTAGAAAGTATTTTGAAATCCTATATTCCAATAAAATAGAAGATAGTTATAATATCGATAAATTTCTTAAGTCATACGATCTGCCCATATTCAGTCAAGAAGACACACACAATTTTAACAGACCAAAAACAAAGAAAGAAATGGAAGAAGCCATCAAAAGACTACCAATCAAAAAAAGCCCTGTACCTGATGGGTATACAGCAGAGTTCAACAAAACCTTTGAAGAAGAATTAATACCAATACTATTCAAGCTATATCAAGAAATGGAATAATAAGGAGCTCTTCCAAATTCATTCTCGGAGTCCAAAATCACCCTGATCCCAAAACCAGACAAAGACACTTCAAAAAAGACAACTACAGACCAATATCTCTAATGAAGTTGGATGCAAAAATTCTCAATAAAATCCGTGTGAATTGAATACAAAAACATATCAAAATAGTTGTGCACCATGATCAAGTAGGATTCATCCCTGGAATGCAAGGCTGGTTCAATATACGGAAATCAATAAATGCTATTCACCACATCAATAGACTTAAGGACAAGAACCATATGATCATCTCGATAGATGTAGTAAAACATTCAACAAAGTTCAGCATCCCTTTATGTTCGAAACACTAGAAAAACTAGGGATAACAGGAACTTACCTCAATATTGTAAAAGCTATATATGCTAAACCTCAGGCTAGGATCATCCTAAATGGAGAAAACTGAAGGCATTCCCTCTGAAATCTGGAACAAGACAGGGACGCCCTCTATCACCACTTCTATTCAATTTAGTTCTTAAAATACTAGCCAGAGCAATTAGACAGACAAAAGAAATTAAAGGCATACAAATAGAAAAAGAAGAACTTGAATTATCGCTATTTGTGGATGACATGGTAATATATTTAACAGACCCAAAAGGGTCTACAAAGAAACTGCTAGAGTTAATAAATGAAGGATATAAAACCAACACGCATAAATCAAAGGCATTTCTGTATATCAGCAACAAAACTTCTGAAATGGAAATGAGGAAAACCACTCCATTCAAAATATCCTCAAAGAAAATAAGATACTTGGAAATCAACCTAACAAAAGAGGTGAAAACCACAGAACCCTAAAGAGAGAGATAGAAAAAGATCTTAGAAGATGGAAAAGTGTACCCTGTTCATGGATAGGCAGAACTAAATTCATCAAAATGGCGAAATTACCCAAAGTTCTCTACAGGTTTAAAGCAATGCCAATCAAAATCCCAACGGCATTTCTTGTAGAAATGATAAAGCAATCATGAAATTCATATGGAAAAACAAAAGACACAGAATAGCAAAAGGAATTCTAAGCAGGAAGTGTGAATCGGGAGGTATAGCGATACTAGAGTTCAAACTTTACTACAAAGCAAGAGTAACAAAAACAGTGTGGTACTGGTACCAAAACAGGCAGGTGGACCAATGGTATAGAATGGAGGACAGAGAAACCAATCCACAAAATTACAACTTTCTTATATTTGATAAAGTGGCTATAAACATGCAATGGATGAAGGATAGCATCTTCAACAAATGGTGCAGGGAAAATTAGAAATCCATGTGCAACAAAATGAAACTGAATCCCGTTCTCTCACCATGCACAAAAGTTAAGTCAAAATAGATCAAGGAGCTAGATATCAAATCAGAGACACTGCGTCTCATAGAAGAAAAAGTTGGCTATGATCTATATACTGTGGGGTCGGGCTCCAAATTCTTTAATAAGACATCAATAGCCCAAGAGTTAATAACAAGAATAAACAAATGGGACTTACTTAAACTAAAAAGTTTTTTCTCAAGAAGAGAAACAATAAGAGAGGTAAATAGAGAGCCTACATCCTGGGAACAAATTTTTACCCCTCACACTTCAGATAGAGCCCTAATATCCAAAATATACAAAGAACTCAAAATATTAAACAATAAGATAACAAATAACCCAATCAACAAATGGGCCAAGGACCTAAACAGACACTTCACAGAGGAGGACATACAATCAATCAACAAGTACATGAAAAAATGCTCACCATCTCTAGCAGTCTGAGAAATGCAAATCAAAACCACCCTAAGATACCATCTGACTCCAGTAAGATCAGCAGCCATTATGAAGTTAAACAACAATAAGTGTTGGCGAGGATTTGGGGAAAAGGATACACTTGTACACTGCTGGTGGGACTGCAAATTGGTGAGGCCAATTTTGAAAGAAGTATGGATATTCCTGGAAAAGCTGGAAATGGATCCACCATTTGACCCAGCTATCACCCTTCTTGGAATGTTCTCTCAGGATCTTAAAATAGCGTACTATAGGGATACTGCCACATCAATGATCATAGCAGCACAATTCACAATAGCTAGACTGTGGAACCAACTTAGATGCCCTTCAATAGATTAATAGATAAAAAAATGTTGCATCTATACACAATGGAGTATTACACAGCACAAAAAATGACAAAATCATAGAATTTGCAGGGAAATGGATGGCATTAGAGCATATTATGCTAAGCGAAGCTAACCAATCCTTAAAAAACAAATGCCAAATGTCTTCTCTGTTATAAAGAGAGCAAATAAGAACAGAACAGGGAGGAAGAGCATGAGGAAAAGATTAACATTAAACAAAGACGAATGGGGGGAGAGAAAGGGAGAGAGAAGGGAAAGCTTATGAAAATTGTAGGAAACTCTCAATGTTACACAAAATTGCATATAAGATGTTGTGAGGGGAAGTGAGGGGGAAACAATGGAGAGAATTGAACAATAGCAGATGAGGTAGAGAGGGAAGATGGGAGGGGAGGAGAGGGTGGATAGTAGGGGATAGGAAAGGTAGCAGAATACAACAGTCACTAATATGCCATTATGTAAAAATGTGAATGTGTAACCGATGTGATTCTACAATTCGTATTTGGGGAAAAAATGGAGTTCATAACCCAATTGAGTCAAATGTATGAAAGATGATATATCTTGAGCTTTGTAATGTTTTGAACAACCAATAAAAATAAATAAATAAATAAAGGTTTAAAATTTAGTGGGAAGAAATCAGCTAAAAATGGGTTCAGATGTATTCATTTTGCTATACAGAAACTTTGTTTTGTGAATATTATAAATTTATTTTACCAGAAAATGCACATAAATTGAGATTAAAGGATAATTCACCTAACTTCATGAAAAATTCATAGCATTTTCTACACTTTTCATATTTCATTTTTTTCGTGAATATTTTGTCATGGACAAGGTCTAGTCTTAGGCTATTCTTCCAGAATACTACCTCATCTGACAAGTTCGTACAATGTGTTGGATTGTTCTTTTCATCTTTTATTTAATAGTTTCTAGCTGATAATGTGTATTTTTTCTTATCTTTATTTGGACATACAAACCTAACTATATCTTTGCATTTTATGTTTTACTGGGGAAGAGACTCATCAAAAGCTCTTTGTTATATGTATCAACAATCAAACATCTAGAGCATACAATTATTCTTAATTTTGCATGAAAATAAATTTGTACCATTTTTCTTATAAAGATGTAGTATTATTAATAATGTCCCTACTGTAATAAGTAACTACTTACAAGAAGAATTAAACAATTGACTTTATATCAATTTTGAACATGAAAAGTACTAAAATAAGTATTTGGCAATTAATACACAATTGATAGAAATTGAAATCACAAGAAAGCCATTTAAAATGTCAGTGCATATGGTCCTTAAATAATAGGTTGTTCAAATAAAATTTCTCTAATTCATAAGAGTGAATATGCCACATTACAGCTTAATGTGATATAAAACTTTAAATTATCAGTATTGATAAATAAGAATGATACCTGTTTACTTAAATATGTTTATTTGATTTTCACTGTAAGATGTTAATTATGGAAGAATTGAGAATTAAGAAAGACTTGGTCTATATTATTTCTAACAGGAAAATCAAAGTACTTTTAAATATATATATATATATATATATATATATATATATATATATATATATATATATATATATGTAATGCATATGCATGCATGAATATAGATACATATGTATAATAAATGTATTGTAATATATCTATCAGGTGATTATAATTTTTAAATTTTCTCAAGAAAAAGAATGACTATAAAAAACAGTCTTAAATTTAAATTTCATAGCATACTACTGTTTGTAATGACATGAGAGAAAAATAGATATGGAGGGGAAACCAAAAAGGAAGGGAGAGAAGGGGGAAAATGAGGAAGAAAGTGAGTAAAGAAGAGGGACATGAGTGTATGATGTTAAGATAGAAGTGGAGGGGCTGGGTTTGTGGCTCAGAGGTAACATGCTTATCTAGCATGTGTGAGGCACATGGTTCTATTCTCAGCACCACATACAAATAAACAAAATGAAGGTCAATCAACAACTGAAAAAATAAAAAAAGAAAAAAGAAGAAATATTACGAAAATTCCAAGCTTTGATGAATGTTAAATAAAAAAAATATGTTACATAGCCTTATGTAATTTCTAGACTATCCAAAATAGTCACTAAATGTTAGATTATTAGTGCTATAACTAAAAATCCATTGATCTTTCCTCTACATTCTGTGGCATGCTAGTGCTAAAATAAATTGTATTATTAATTCCCCCCCAAATCCTAATATTTCTACAGTAACTGACCCAGTTGAACATCAATGCAAGTAGATGCTATGAGACATGATGTGTATTTTGACGTTCATTTTTATTCAACACTGGTACATTACTATCTTCAGTTTATGCACATCATAGCATATATGTTTCATCAAAATTTCTCAAATTTATAGGCATTTGTTTCACTTTCAATCACTTCCTGCTTGAGAACACATGTATTCCTCCATGTTTCATAACTGCTCTTTTCATGAGACTTCTTCCCAAAAACATTATTTTCGATTTCCATTATCACATTTGAAGCAAAACGCACAAACCCGTCACAATAAACCATAACACTAATATTACCATTAGATGTATAACTGGTTGGAATGAATGGTTGTATATCGATATAAGATTTCTTACTTAGTTTCAGATATCAATTCAATCCATTATTTAAAGTGGAACCAGTTATATTATTTATTCACAGTACAGTCTATTCACGAATTATCTCTATATTCATAGACACAGGTACACCTCTTTGTACCCCCAATACTAATTTATACGTCCTCAATATATAGCTCCCAGAAATGGTGGAAGAAATACCCATGTCACCTGATCTCCATATACATTTTATCACAGTAATATTCTGGACATAAAAAGCAAAGGTCACACTTATGATTGTACAAAACCTAAATGGAAAGTGAACATGGATTACTAAAAACATCCATGTCCAGGTTGCCTAATGCTCTCAAATGAAAATCCTATTGGTGACTACATATTTGTTTCTTCCAAAGATTATATATTCAAACTCAAACATGTTGAAAATGTCTAATCCTGTCACTCACTTTATACTTTGCCTGATTTTGTAATGTCTCTATTGATATCTGCTTTCCTACATATTTTCCCCAGTTAATCATTGTGACTTCCTCATCACATGTGGTGATATTTACATTTACTCTCTTAGCGATACCCTACTTCTAAAGAACTTTTGTTCCAAATCCTACACTCATTCTTCTTCCTAAACCTACCGACTATCTTCCTAATCCTACCGACTATCACTTTTTGACTGGATGTTCTCTTCTACATTCAATCATCCAAGGTGAAAGGTCCTATGCCATTGTATATCGATTTATCTGAAACATCTGTGCAGAATGTAATTCAACGCTAAGTATCCCAATCAAGGGACAAATGAAGTTCTGGGCTTCAAATCTTACTTAGATTTCTGTTTTCGTAGATATATTTCACCTCTATATTCTTATAAATATCACAGGTTCCCAATACCATTATTCATCCAGCAGAATGGTTCCTAACCCATATCGAACATGTTAATAACACTAATCATACACCGTTCCCTCAATCTAACTTTACTGAGGAGCAGCGACAGTGTTGGTCTTACAATACAGGAATGTATGGGATCTTCCACCTGCTGAGAACATCAAAGGTACATGCAGAAATGATCTCTGGAGAAGATGTAGGCAGCTATGAAGGACCTGAGAGATCAAAAGACATCTCCATGGCAAAGAAGCTGGTAGGATGAAGGAATGTGTCTGAATCAGCCTCACTCTTCTTAATGTAGAGTAGACCAAACCAGGCCTGTGTGGAAAGCTCTTCCCAGGTGCGTATGGTTGATATACCATTCTAACATATGAAAGTGTCACAGGAAGTAGGGGCAGCCTCCATCTCATGGGACCCTTGGAAGCAACTGTTAGGACAAAGTGGTTGCCAAGGCAGTTACCTCATTCAGTTCCTGAAAGAAGTGACCACTCCTCACTTCCTTGATGATGAAAGTCTCTGAACTTGGGATCCAGGAAGCCAGGCACCCAGAGCCATTACCAATCCCAGTCCCAGTGGTCTCACTTGTTTGAATTTACCAAAGACAGAGTCAGTCTTTCTTCTTACCTGTTAAGGTCTGTAAACAAGTCAGATTGGCACCTGTTATTTTGCCAGAGAAATGTTAGAGTCTGTAAAAAAAGTCTGAATGGCGCCTGGCAAAATGCCAGAGGGAGTGGTTTGTGAAGTAACAAAAGTGAGCCATTAAGTGTGGAGATTCCTTATTGTTTGACTGCTGTATCTATTTCATGCTAATTAGATAGGCTGTGTAAAATGTATAAATACCGCTCTTATTCAACAATAATTGGCTTCCACTCCTGCTGCATCAGTCTACCCAAGTTGTTCGTCACCCCCCCGGTTATTTTGCCCAGCCAGCCGGGCTGCGGCACTTACCTACAGATGTGAGGATGGCCAAATGCCAGGGAAGCTCTGAAGATAATTCTTTTCTGATAAAGCAGGTATTGGCTCACCGCTGACTCCTGACTACTTCACAGAGTTAGCAAAGGAAAGCAGATTTGAGACAGGACAAGCAATTTTGGGGAACATAGTATGGCCCACCAGTCAGAGGACACTCTGGATAGTCACAGACCAACTTGGAGGAAAGAGTTGCCTTTGTGGGTGTGGTTGTGGGTTTGTGTATTCCACTGTGTCTGTGGTTATAGACATTAGAAAAGAGAATGCATCAATGGAATTGTTCTGTCTAGTAGAAAGCTTCTCAGCATTCATCCTGCCAAATTTATGAATGGACTACGGCTTTCCTTATGAATGGGCAACACCTGCTATCTTCCTAAGTTCCTGTTTTCTTCCTGAATTTTGGCCACTCTCAAGAATAGGCTCATGGTTTTGTGTAAAAGATATGTACCACCTCCAAACTCTATAACATGGCCTTGTACTGGATAGCTGAAGGGAATGGAGAGGAACTCAGAAAACTCAGATATCAGTGTGACCAGTAAAGTGTCAGTGGAGAAACACTGATTTGGGCCTTTTGTTTACCTATTGTTCCGTTGCCCTGAATGTCTGGAAGGTCTTTGCCTCAGTCCACCCCTTTGTGAAACCTGAAGAAAACAGTTGTCTAATGGAAAATAATGAGCATCACCTGTGGCTCTTTGCTTAATTGCCGTGGAAAGGGATGTGTCTGAGTCAGCCTCTTGGCCCTGTGTGAGGCTGTGACTTAGATTCTCACCACCTGATGAATCTAAGGAAAGATCTCATGTGTGCATCCAAAACCAAAATGGAAAAAGAGCAGTCTTGTGGATGAAGTCTCTCGCCTTCCTCTGTAAGGTTCCTGACTTCTATCAAGTGAGAATAGGTATCTTTGGTTCAAAAAGTTTTTCAAAGCCCTGCAGAGGCAAGCCCATAGGTGCTTGGATTTTCTCATAACTCCAATTCACATAAAGAATCTAAACCCCACAGACATAAGGCTCAAATTGGAGAAGCAGAGCAGTATTAATGGCAGGCCTAATTGATCACTCCTTGTTCACAGATAGGTTGTCAAGCCACCCTGACATTAGACAAATGAGGGTAGGGAGCATATTTTGGATACTGTCTTCAGCTGCACCCCTCATGGAAACTTCCAGCCAGAGGTTATGATGAGTGTCTATGTGGAAGTAGTTGAGAGCCATGTGGGAGTGTTTTGGTTTTAATTGTGGTCATTTGTTTGGCTGATGGAAGAGATGACTGGGTCCACCTTGGCTTGAACTCTGGTGTGAGTCTTCTTAGAGACTGAGTTCTGGAAATGACTGCAGAGATGTATTGCCATAAATTGTGTTGGGATTTTTGGAGGCCACACATGGTAGTGGCCTTTGGAAACTGAGATCTAGGCCCGGGGGGCTTCCCACAGAGCACTGGGAATCTGAGCCAGAATATCACATGATTTTATTCTGAAAGACTTGACAGCCATAGTTGAGAGTAAAAACACACATGGACCTCACATTGTAGACCTCAATGGGCCTGGCTTCATTTGATCTTTTGGCCACTCTTTGGGAAGTCTTGCCTGTGAGAGTTCTCCAGATCTTTCATTGAAATGGGCTTTCTCACCTTTTAATGTTTCCAGAATGAATTAAATCCCACAGTGCCTCCAACCTCATCCTTGAAAAATGGCTAGATAAACATCATAAAAGTTTGAAATTCCCATCACCAGGTGACACTGGATACACTTTGGATTTCCTGTTGCTCATCATGAGTGTACCAGACAGTGCCTTGATTGACTGGGTTTCATGAAAATGGTGTAGAACAATGATGCAAATAAGTTAAAGTCTGCTGAGTAGTGGGCCTAGAGCAGTGTTTTGCAGGTCTGTGATAAAACTTCTGTGGTGGGGTCATGTGGATCTGCCAAAAGGCTTGTAACTGACATGGTGCAGCCAGCAGACCCTTGTATGTAAAGGCATCTTGTTGAATGGAGAGGTTTCAGGGCAATGTTCAGAATCAGGTTGCTATGGTCAAGGGGGCAAGCTATGTGGGATAGAAGCCTGGTTGGTGCATTCTCCTGCAGACCCTGACACACAACACGTGACAGATCTCCCTCCAGCACTGTGACCCAGTTGAATTCCTTGTATTTCCTGAAGCCAATACCAAACTCCCAGTGCAGCAGCAAGGACACCATGAAAAGTGGAGGATGACCAAATGGCTTCACAGTCCACACGGGGCCACACTTAGCCTTCAGTGGCAAGAGTTTACTTACAAAGAGAGAATTTAGCCTTGCTGCCTCACGTTCTTTGGAAAATAAGAAACCATGTTCTGCAGGTCACATAGATGGAGACCCAGCTTTGGTGGTCTCACTAGAAAGGAAGCCATAGGTCCTGACTACAACATATACTTCAAGTGGCCAACCTCAGAGGCAGGTTCTCCAGAAGTCTTTAGGCTGGCAGATCTCCATATTTGTGCAGTATTTACCCTGTCCCTTACTTTTAAAAACTCCTGTACCACCTCCAATATTGTGAACTCGTAACCATGTTCCATTCCTGATATGTATTCACAGATTTTCTAAATCTTCTTCTTTTATTTTGTCTTACTTGGGGCAAAGATAGTGTCAAGGTATTGTTGTGAATGAGAGTAGGAAGATTTTGTGTAGCACATATTTGCATACACATTTGATTCATTTTCCTATTTTACATTCAAAATACTGAATCCCTGACACTAACCCATACCCTACTAGACTCTGACTACTAACCCTAATATGGTGGAGAGAAATAATGCAAACAGAAGTGAAATACAAACAGTTCAGAGGAGGCATGGTGTATAGTTGGATTTGCCTTTTGCATGATAAAGTGTAGGTGTTATAAATCTAGTCAATTTTTAATTAAAATAGTTCACCATGGGTTTTTGTAGTTAACAAATACGTGAATTCCTGTCTCCCTTTCTCTGTAGCCTATTCAGCACATGTATTTTTATATGCCCTTTCTCTGTAGCCTATTCAGCACATGTATTTTTATATGCACATATAGAATCCTACCTGGTATCACACGTACATTTTTGTGACTTGGCTGACTTGGAGATACAAATTGTGAGAAAAGATCACTCCTCCTAAAAGCAGTTGGAACTGAAAATTCAACCTATGTGTGAGCTTCCTAGGAGAACAACATTGTACATAAATCCATGCTCAGTAAAATAAATTATTTTGCATCTGTGGATGTTATATATTTCATGATGAATATTGATTGGCTTATATATTGGTACTTTTTAATATCTCTGTGTGGGTTTTGGGTGTGTGTTTATATATATATATATATATATATATATATATATATATATATATATATACACTCTCAAGATTTTTCAAAATATGAAATATATGTGTCTTATATACACTACCGAAATTCATTCATGTTCATGTATGTGGATTTATAATAAAAATTTCACAAGATTATTCTCAGAAGTATTCATTTACCTGAACTACATATTTGTTTTCTAGTACTTAAAACTAACTTCAGTGAATGTGCATACAAATACTAATATTTCTACAGTAATTGACCCAGTTTAACATCAATGCAATTAGATTCCTATGGGACATGGTGTGTATTTTGATGTTCATTTTTATTCAACATTGGTTCGTTAATATTTCTTCAGTTCATGCACATCATAGGATATATATTTCATCCACAAATTCACAAATTTATAGGCATTTGTTTCTCTTTCAATCACTTACTGCTTCAGAACACATGTATTCCTCCAGGTTTCTTGACTGGTCTTTTAATGAGACTTCTTTCCAAACACATTATTTTCGATTTCTATAATCACTTTTGAATCAAATCTCACACAATCTTTATAATAAAACATAACGCAATTATACAATTAGATGTGTAACTGATTGGAATGAATGATTGTATATCAATATAAGTTTTTGTGTATATTTTCACATATCAATTCAATCCATTATTTAAAGTGGAAACAGTTATATTATTTATTCACAGTATTGTCAATTCATGCATTAATTCTATATTCATAGACACAGAGTACAAATCTTTGTACCGCCAATAATAATTTATACATCTTCAAAATATTGCTCTCAGAAATGGTATAAGAAATACTTATGTCACCCAATCTACATATACATTTTATCACAGTAATATTCTGGACCCAAAATGCAAAGGTCAAACATATGATTGTACCAAAGCCTAAATTGAAAGTGAGCATGGATTACTAAAAACATCCATGTACATGTTGCCTAATGTTCTCAAATGTCAATCCTATTTGTGACAACATATTTTTTTCTTCCTTAGATTATATATTCAAACTCAACCCTGTTGAAAATATCTAATCCTATCACTCACTTTATACTTTTCCTGATTTCTTAATGTCTCTATTGATATCTGCTTACCGACATATTTTCCCCAGTTCATCATTGTGACTGACTCTTCACATGTGCTCACATTTAAATTCACTCTCTATCCGAAACCCTATTGCTGGAGAACTTTTGTCCAAAACCTATACTCACTCTTCTTTCTGAAACTGAATATCTTTCTAATAATTTCAACTATCCCTTTTTGACTAGAAGTTCTCTTCAACATTCCATCATCCAACGTTCAAGGTCCTATGCCATTGTACTGAATTTATCTGAGACATCTCTGCAGAAAATAATTCAAATCTAAGTATCCCAATCAAGGGCCCAATGCCCTTCTGGGCTTCAAATCTTACCTACATTTCTGTTTTCATACTAATATTTCACCTATATTTTCTTGTAAATATTGCAGCTTCCCAATCATTCCTGCAGAATGATTCCTAATTCATATCGAACATGTTATTAATCCTAACCATACACTGTTCCCTCAATCTAACTTTACAGAAGATTAGAGACAGAGTTGGTCTTTCAATATAGGAATGTAGCAGATCTTCCACATGCTAAGATCCTCAAAGGTCCATACAGAAATGATCCCTGGAGAAGATGTATGCAGCTATGAAGGACCTGAGAGAGAAAAAGTCATCTCCATGTAATGGCTCACCGCTGGCTCCTAATAACCTCACAGAGTTGGCCAAGGAGACCAGATCTGAGACAGGACAGGCCATTTCTGGGAACATAGTATGGCCCACCAGTAAGAGGACACTCCGGATAGTCACAGACCTACTTGGGGGAAGGAGGTGCCTTTGTGGGTTGGGTGTGAGTTTGTGGTCTTGTCTCATTTTCTGAGAATAGGTAGGAAAGGCAGTATGTTCATTTTGGAGTGGATGGTTTCTAGAAAGTCGTTTGACAAGGAGTGTGTTTCTATGTCTGGGTATCCCACTGTGTTCGTGGATGAAGACATTAGAAAGAGCATGCATCAATGGATGTGTTCTGTCTAGTAGAAAGCTTCCCAGCATTCATCCTTCCCAATTTATAGATGGACTTGGCTTGCCTTCTGGATGGGCAACACCTACTGTCTTCCTAAGTTCCTGTTTTCTGCCTGAATTCTGGCCACTAACCATAATAGGCTCATGGTTATGTGTCCAAGATATGTACCACCTCCAAGCTCTGGGACATGGCCATGTACAGGATAGCTGAAGGGAATTGGAGCATCTCAGAAAACTCAGATATCAATGTGACCAGTAAAGTCTCTGTGGAGAAACCCTGCTTTGGGCCTTTTGCATACCTATTCTTCTGTTGCACTGAATAACAGGAAGGTCTTTGATTAGGCCACGCCTTTGTGAAGCCTGAAGAAAACAGTTTTCAAATGGAAATGAATGGGCATCACCTGGGGCTCTTTGCTTAATTGTTTGGAAAGGGATGTGTCTGAATTGGCCACTTCTCCCTGTGTGAGGCTGTGGCTTAGATACTCAGCACCTAATGGACCTAAAGAAAGATCCCATGTGTGCACCCAAATCCAAAATGTCCAAAAAGCATTTATTGTGGACTACGTCTCTCGCCTTCCTCTGTAAGGTTCCTGATCTCCATCAAGTGAGAATAGGGATCCTTTGCATCAAATGAGTACTTCAAAGCCTTGCAGAGTCTAGCCCACTGGTGCTTGTGATTACTCATGACTCCAGTTCACATAAAGAATCTAAATCCCACAGTCAGTAAGCCTCAAATTGGAATTGTGGAGCAGTATTAAAGGCAGGGCTCTATGATCATTCCGTGTTCAAAGGAAGGGTGTCCAGGCAACCCTGACTTGTGACAAATGAGGTGCGAGGGTGCTTATTTTGAACACTGTGTTGGTCTGTGCCCCTCATGAAAACCTCAAGCCAGAGGTTATTATTAGTGTCTATATGGAAGAAGATGAGTGCCATGTGGGAGTCTTTTGTTTTTAATTGTGGTCATTTGTGTGGCGGTTGGAAGAGATGTCTGGTTCCACCTGGGCTTGAACTCTGGTGTGATTCCCCTTAGAGACTGAGTTGTGGAACTGTCCTCAGAGAAGTATTGCCATGAATTGTGTTGAGATTTTAGGAGGCCACACACGAGATTCGCCCTTGGAAACTGAGATCTAGGCCCAGGGTGGCTTTCCACAGAGCATAAGTAATCTCAGCCAGGATATCACACGATTTTATTGTCAAAGACTTGGCAGCCATAGTTGAGAGTCATAACACACATGGAGCTCACATTGTATACCTCAATGAGCCTGGCTTCATGTGACCTTTTGGCCACACTTTGGGAAGCTTTGCCTGTGATAGTTCTCCATTTCTTTCGTTCAAATGAGTTTCCTCGCCATTTAATGGTTCCTGAATGATTGGAAACCCACAGTGCCTCCAACTTCATCCTTAAAAAATAGCTAGATAAATACCACCAAATTTTTGAAATTCCCTTGACCAAGTGGCACTGGAGAAATTTGGATTCCTGTTGCTGATTATGAGTATACCAGACAGTGCCTTGATTGACTTGGTTTCACGAAAATGCTGTAGAACAGAGATGCCAGTAATTTGGAGCCTGCTGAGTAGTTGGCCTAGAGCAGTGGTGGGGAGGTGTCTGAAATAACATCTGTGGTGAGGCCATGTTTATCTGCCATTGGCTTCCAAATGGCTTGTGACTGACATTTTGCATCCAGCAGACCCTTGTATGTAAAAGCATCTTGTTATATGGAGAGGTTTCAGGACAATATTCAGAATCAGGTTGCTATGGTCAATGGGGCAAGCTCTGTGGGAAAGAAGCTTGCTTGGTGCATTCTCCTGCAGACCCTGACCCACCACATGTGACAGAATTCCCTCCAGCACTTTGTCCCAGTGGAACTCCTTGTATTTCAAGAAACAGATACCAAACTCCCAGTGCAGCAGCAAGAAACACCACAAAAAGTGGAGGATGAAAAAATGGCTTTACAGTAAAGACGAGGAGACACTTAGCGTGCAGTGGCTACAGTTTACCTACAAAGAAAAAATTCAGCACTGCTGCCTCATGTTCATTGGGAAATAAGAAACAATGTCCTCCAGGTCACATAGATGCAGACCCAGTTATGATGGTCTAACTAGAACGGAAGCTAAACCTCCTGACAGCAACATATATTTCAAGTGCCCAAACTCAGAGGCAGTTTCTCAAAAGTCTTTAGGCCAGCAGAGCTCCATGTTTGTGGAGTGTTTACCCTGTCCCTTACTTTTGGAAACTCCTATACCACCTCCAAGTATATGAACTCCTGAGCATATTCCATTCCAGATATGTATTCACAGATTTTTGTAAATCATGTCCTCTAATTGTGTCTTACTTTAAGCGAAGATGATGTCAAGGCATTGTTCTGGATGAGAGTGGGAACATTTTTTTGTATCACATATTTGCATAAATATTGAATTTATTTTCCTATTTTCAATTCGAAATACTGAATCCCTGACACTAACCCAAAACCTACTAGACTCTGACTACTAATCCTAATATGATGGAGTAAAATAACCCACACAGAATAGAAATACAACCAGTTCAGAGGAGGCATGGTGTACAGTTGTACTTTCCTTTTGCATGATAAAGGGTTGGTGTTATAAATCTTGTCAATTTGTAGTTAAAATAGTTCTCTATGTGTTTTTAAAGTTAACAAATATGTGAATTCCTGTCTCCCTTTCTCTGTAGTTGATTCAGCACATGCATTTTTATATGCACATATAGAATACTACATGGTATGACACGTACATATTTGTGAGGTAACTGACTTTGCAAATACAAATTGTTAGAAGAAAACACTTCTTCTAAATGCTGTTGGATCTGAAAATTCAACCTATGGGTCAGCTTCCTAGTTGAACAACATAAATCCATATTTAGTAAAATCAATATTTTTGGATCTGTGGATGATATATATTTCATGGTGAATTTCGATTGCCATACATAATGCTACTTTGTAATGTCTGTATTTAGGTGTGTGTGTGTGTGTGTGTGTGTGTGTGTGTGTGTGTGTGTGTGTGTGTATTCACTCTGCTGATTATTCAAAATATAAAATATATGTGTCTTATTATACACTAACTAAATTCATTCATATTCATGTATTTGGATTTATAATCAACGTTTGAGAAGATTATTCTCAGGAATATTTTTCCACCTGAAATACATGTTTGTTTCCTAGTACTGAAAACTAACTTCAGGGGATCATATTATGGCAGCGATGGGAGTTCATTACCCACCTGTACCGCGTCACTTTGCAGGAGAAGGACGAGTTAGAATGGCTAAAATCTATCTTATTAGAAATTTCCAGGAAAATTGGTGTGCTCCAAAACCTACAGGAAGGATTTCCATTGCACAAGGACCAGCTACGGGGACTCAAACACCAGCAATTTGTCCTCACGGAGGGTCACGCTGCTTATTTAGCAAATCGCCCCACGGCTAGTGTCTGCAATGCGCGCTGGGAAACGACGAGAGAGCAACACAAAGATACAGTCTGTGGATTATGCGGGCTCCTGCCATCTGGGCAATCACTGTGCTCAGTGCTGAATTCTGGGTTTGAAATGGGGGAAGGAAGCGGTCCAATTCGGTTTTCCACACCGGTGAGACCACAGAGGAAGATAGCGGTCACCATCTTGGAGAGCTGATGTCACCATCCCTGTTTTCGACTGATCACAGCTCATTCAGATACAGAATAGGTAATTTCAGGCTGCCATTCGCCTTCATCTTGCAGACAAATTACTCAGGGTCAGTGCTAAAGAACCCATGAAAATTGCTTCTTGGATCGTTCTCCTATCAGAACATACACCGAGCCCGGAGCGGCTGAATTCCGGGTCCCGGAACTGCTCTGGCCCAGGGCTAAAGAACCTGCGGAAACTGTTTCTTGGTCTGGGTCCTGCTGAATACTGTAGAGGTAAATGCCAACTGAGCCTTCATAGACAGTGGCAACAGGATTGAGACGGGGCTTGTGAGGGCCGGTCAGGACTCACCCGTTGCTTTGGTCACCCGACAAAGGGAATGAAATGCTGCCATTTACATGGGATACCAACATGGCAGACATCTGATGTGATCACAAAGCAGTGGAGGAGATAACTTCATCGATACCAGCGGCGAGAGAAATAGTTGGTCTCCTGGTAAAGAAAGTGAGTCACAAACATCTGAGTCTCTCTCATTTTGTCATCAAGCCAGAGGTGCAGAGCAGAGCTGCCACCTGTGCCTGGAACAGGCCCAGCGACCCACCGGCGTGGTAGTCACGTCACCCCAATTGGAGTAGGGGCAGAGCAGAGCCGACACCCATGCCTGCAAGGTAGGCAGACGTACGACCGACCGGCAGAACAGGCCTAGCGGCCGGTCAGCATGGTAGACAGATCACCCCAATTGGAGGAGCAGCACAGCCGCCAACCACACCTGCAATGGAGACTTTTCCACAATACAAGAGCAATATAAATATACAGGGGGAAAATTACAAAAACACAACAGTTTCACCGAGCAGAAAGAAACGCAAGCTGTATGAAAAGACAAGGAAAGAAAGGACCACAAGCAATGCAGGTCAACTCAACTTTAGAAGAGGTAATAGATGCAGCATATGGAATGTCAGATAAAGAATTCAGGATATACATGCTTCAGGTGATCTGGAATCTCAAGGAAGACATTAGACAGCAAAAATCAGTCAATGAAAGATCACTTCGACAATGAATTACATAAAAAAATCCAAGTAGCAAAGATCAACTATACAGGGAGATAGAGGTTATAAAAAACAAACGAACTGAAATTTTAGAAACGCAGGAAGTAATGAACCATCTTAAAAACTCAATTGAGAATACTACCATCAGAGCAGAATACTTAGAAGATAGAACATCAGACAATGAAGACAAAGTATTTCAACTCAAAAAGAACATATACAGCTCAGCAAGACTGTTAAGAAACCATGAGCAAAACTGCAAGAAATATGGGATAACATAAAGAGAATAAACATAAGAGTCATTGGGATACAGGAAAGTATAGAAGTCCAAACCAAAGGAGTGAGCAATCTATTCAATGAAATAATAGGAGAAAAATTCCTAGACTTGAAGAATGAGACAAAATCCCAAATCCTAAAAGTCTACAGGATGCCGAACGTGCAAAATCATAAGAGATCCACACCTAGACACATTGTAATGAAGATACCCTACATACAGAATAAGGAGAGAATTTTAAAAGCTACAAGAGAAAGGAAGCAGATTATAGTTAGTGGTAAACCAACCAGGATAACAGCTGATCTTTCAACACAGACTCTGAAAGCTAGAAGATCCTTTAATAACATATTTCAAACACTGAAAGAAAATGGGTTCCAGCCAATTATCATGTATCCAGCGAAATTAAGCTTCAGATGGAAGATGAAATTAAAACCTTCCACGATAAACAAAAGTGAAAAGAATTTGCAGCTAGAAAACCATCTCTTCAAAACATCCTCGGCAAAACATTACAGGAAGTGGAAATGGAAAATACCAATGAAAACCAACAGTGGGAGGTAGGACATTAAAGGGGGGAAAATAATCAAAGAGGAAAACAAACTATGTTTAGTAACATAAATAAACAAATATGGCTGGAAGAACAACCCATATCTCAATAATAACCAAAAATCTTAATGGCTTAAACTCACCAATTAAGAGACACAGGCTGGTAGAATGGATCACAAAACAAGAACCAACAAAATGCTGCCTACAGGAGACGCATTTTATAGGAAAAGACATACATAGACTGAGGGTGATACTTGGAAAAATCGTATCACTCTTATGAACTTCGGAAACAAGCAGGAGTGTCCATACTCATATCAAATAAAATAGATTTCAAGCCAAAGTTAATCAAAAGGGATAAAGAAGGACACTACATACTACTCAAGGGAAACATACGCCAACAAGACATAACAATCATAAATATATATGCCACAAACAATGGTGCAGCTTTGTTCATCAAACAAACTCTTCTCAATTTCAAGAGTCTAATAGACCACAATACAGTAATCATGGGAGACATGAACACACCTCTCTCACCACTGGACAGATCTTCCAAACAAAAGTTGAATAAGGAAACTATAGAACTCAATAACACAATTAATAACCTAGACTTAATTGACATATATACAATATACAACCCATCATCAAGAAGTTACACTTTTTTCTCAGCAGAACATGGATCCTTCTCAAAAATACATCATATATTATGTCACAGGGCAATTCTTAGACAATAAAAAGGAGTAGAGATAATACCATGCATTTTATCTGATCATAATGGAATGAAATTAAAAATCAACGATAAAAAAAGGAAGGAAAAATCATTCATCACTTGGAGAATGAACAATAGGTTTCTGAATGATCAATGGGTTATAGAAGACATCAAGGAAGAAATTAAAAAATTCTTAGAGATAAATGAAAACACAGACACAATATATCAGAATCTATGGGACACATTGAAAGCAGTTCCAAGAGGAAAATTCATTGCTTGAGTTCATTCCTTAGAAAAAGAAAAAAACCAACAAATAAATGATCTCATACTTCATCTCAAAATCTTAGACAAACAAGAGCAAACAACAGCAAAAGAAGTAGAAGGCAACAAATAATTAAAATCAGAGAAGAAATTAATGAAATCGAAACAAAAGAAACAATTAAAAAAATTGACAAAACAATACATTGGTTTTTTGAAAAAATAAATATAATCGACAGACCCTTAGCCATGCTAACAAAGAGAAGAAGAAAGAGAACTCAAATTACTAGCATATGAAATGAAAAAGGAAATATAACAAGAGACACTTCAGAAATACAGAAGAAAATCAGAAATTATTTTGAATTAATATACTCCAATAAAATAGAATATAGTGAAGGCATTGATAAATTTCTTAAGTCATATGATGTGCCCAGATTGAGTCAGGAGGATATAGACAACTTAAACATTCCAATATCAATTGAGGAAATAGAAGAAACCATCAAAATACTACCAACTAAGAAAAGCCCAGGACCGTATGGGTATAGAGCAGAATTATACAAAACCTTTAAAGAAGAAGAAAAACCAATACTTTTCAAGGTATTTCAGGAAAAATGCAAAAATCCTCAAAAAAATTCTGGCGAATCAGACACAAAAACATATATATAAAAAAAATGTGCACCATAATCAAGTAGGATTCATTCCTGGGATGCAAGGCTGGTACAATATACGGAAATCAATAAATGTTATTCATCACATCAATAGACTTAAAAATAAGAACCATATGATCATCTCGAGAGATGCAGAAAAAGCATTTGACAAGGTACAGCATCACTTTACGTTCAAAACTCTAGAAAAACTAGGGATAACAGAATCATACCTCAATATTGTAAAAGCAATCTTTGCTAAGCCTCAGGCTAGCATCATTCTGAATGGAGAACAATTGAAGGCATTCCCCCTAAAATCTGGAGCAAGACAATGATGCCCTCTCTCACCCCTTGTGTTCAACATAGTTATCGAAACACTGGCCAGAGCAATTAGAAAGACTGAAGAAATTAAAGGCATTAAAATAGGAAAAGAAGAACTCCAATTATCGCTATTTGCAAAAGACATGATTCTATACCTAGCAGACCCAAAAGGGTCTACAAAGAAACTATTAGAGGTAATAAATGAATTCAGCAAAGTGGCAGGATATTAAATCACCACGCATAAATCAAAGGCATTTTTGTATATCAGCGACAAATCCTCTGAAATGGAAATGAGGACAATCAGTCCATTCACAATATCATCAAAAAAATGAATAAAATACTTGGGAATCAACCTAACAAAAGAGGTGAAAGACATATACAATGAAAACTACAGAACCCTAAAGAGAGAAATAGAAGAAAATCTTAGAAAATGGAAAAATATACCCTGTTCATGGATAAGCATAACTAACATCATCAAAATGACGATATTACCAAAAGTTCTCTATAGGTTTAATGCAATGACAATCAAAATCTCAAGGTCATTTCTTGTAGAAATAGATAAAACAATTATGAAATTCATATGGAAAAATTAAAGACCCAGAATAGCAAAAACAGCTCTAAGCAGGAAGTGTGAATCAGGCAGTATACCGATACCAGACCTCAAACTATACTACAGATCAATAGTAACAAAAATAGCATGGTACTGGTGACAAAACAGGCGGGTGGACCAGTGATACAGAATAGAGGACACAGAAACCAATCCACAAAACTACAGCTATCTTATATTTGATAAAGGGACTAAAAGCATGCAATGCAGGAAGGATAGCATCTTCAACAAATAGTGCTGGGAAAACTGGAATTCCATATGTAACAAAATGAAACTGAATCCCCTCCTCTCACCATGCACAAGAGTTAACTCAAAATAGATCTAGGAGGTTGATATCAAATCAGAGACACTGCATCTGGTGGAAGAAAACTTTTGCCACCATCTACATACTGTGGTGTCGGGCTCCAAATTTCTCAATAGGACACCCATAGCACCAGAGTTAATCCCTAGAATCAACAAATGGGACTTACTCAAACTAAATACATTTTTCTCAGCAAAAGAAACAATAAGAGAGGTAAATAGGGAGCCTACATCCTTGGAACAAATCTTTACTCCTCACACTTCAGATAGAGCCCTAATATCCAGAGTATACAAAGAACTCAAAAAAATTAAACAATAAGAAAATGAATAACCCAATCAACAAATGGGCCAATGACCTGAACAGACACTTCTCAGAGGAGGACATACAATCAATCAATAAGTACATGAAAAAATGCTCACCATCTCTAGCAGTCAGAGAAAAGCAAAACAAACCCACCCTAAGATACCATCTCACTGCAGTAAGATCGGCAGCCATTATGAAGTCAAACGCCATCATGTGCTGTCGAGGATGTGGGGAAAAGGGCACACCTGTACATTGCTGGTGGGACTGCAAATTGGTGCAGCCAATTTGGAAAGCAGTATGGAGATTTCTTGGAAAGCTGGGAATGGAACCACCATTTGACCTATTCCCCTTCTCGGTCTATTCCCTAAAGAACTAAAAAGAGCATGCTACAGAGATACTGATAAATCGATGTTCATAGCAGCACAATTCACAATTGCAAGACTGTGGAACCAACCTAGATTCCCTTCATTAGATGAATGGATTAAAAATGTGGCATTTATATAGAATGGCTTGTGACTCACAAGGTGCAGCCAGCAGACCCTTATATGTAAAGGCAAATTGTTATATGGTTTGGTTTCAGGTAAATGTTCAGAATCAGGTTGCTATGGACACGGGGGCAAACAATGAGAGATAGAATATTGGATGGTGCATTCTCCTGCAGAACCTGACCATACACACGTGACAGAACTCCCTCCAGCACTGTGTCCCAGTTGAACTCCTTGTATTTCGTGATGCAAATACCAAACTCCCAGTGCAGCAGCAAGAAACACCACGAAAAGTGGAGGATGACCAAATGGCTTCACAGTTCACACGGGGAGACACTTAGGTTCCAGTGTCCACAGTTTACTTAGGAAGAGAGAATTCAGCACTACGGTCTCATGTTCATTGGAAAATAAGAAACCATGTCCTCCAGGTCACATAGATGCAGACCCATCTTTGATGGTCTCACTACAAAGGAAGCTAAAGCTCCATACAACAAAATATATTTCAAGTGCCCAACCTCAGAGGGACTTTCTCAAGAAGTCTTTAGGCCAGCAGAGCTCCATGTGTGTGGACTGTTTAAACTTTCCCTTACTTTTGGAAACTCCTTTACCACCTCCAATTTTTTGAACTACTGAGTATATTTTATTCCACATATGAATTCACAGATTTTCTAACTCTTCTCCTCTAATTGTGTTTTACTAGGGTCGAAGGTAATGACAAGGCTTTGTTCTTGATGAGAGTTGGAAGATTTTTGTGTAGCATATGTTTGCGTACACATTGGATTCATTTTCCTATTTTCCATCCAAAATACTGAATCTCTGACACTATCCCATACCCTACTAGACTTTGACGATTAATCCTAATATGGTGAAGAAAAATAACCCAAAGAGAATAGAAATACAAGCAGTTCAGAGGAGGCATGGTGTATACTAGGTCTTGCCTTTTGCATGATAAAGGGTAGGTATTATAAAAATTGTCAATTTTTAATTGAAATAGTTCTACATGTGTTTTTAAAGGTAACGAATATGTGACTTCCTGTTTCCTTTTCTCTGTAGCCTATTCAGCACATGTGTTTTTATACGCACATATAGAATCCTACCTGGTATCACACATAATTTCTTTTGAGGCTACTGACTTGGAAGATAAAAATTGTGAGTAGAGATCATTCCTCCTAAACGCTGTTGAAACTGAAAATTCAACCTATGTCAGCTTCCTAGTAGAACAACATTATACATGAATCCATGTTAAGCAAAATGAATATTTTTCGATATGTGGATTATATATATTTCATGATGAAATGCGATTGGCATATATATTGCTACTTTTAATGTCTGTGCATGTGTCTGTGTGTGTGTGTGTGTGTGTGTGTGTGTGTGTGTGACTCTCCAAGTTTTCTAAAATATGAAATATATGTGTATTATATAAACTCCCTAAATTCATTCATGTTCATGTATGTGGATTTATAATCAACTTTTCAGAAGATTATTCTCAGAAATATTCATCCACCTTGAATACATATTTGTTTCCCATTACTGAAATCTGACTTCAGTTAATGGTTCATACAAATCCTAACATTTCTACATTAACTGACCCAGTTTAACATCAATGCAAGTAGATTCCTATGGGACATGATGTCTATTTTGAACTTCATTTCTATTCAACACTGCTACATTACTATTTCTTCACGTTTAGCCCATCATAGCATATATATTTCATCCACAAGTTCACAAATTTAGAGGCATTTGGTTCACTTTAAATCCCTTCCTGCTTTAGAACACATGTATTCCTCCAGGTTTCTTGACTGGATTTTTTGAGACTTCTTTCCAAACACATTATTTTCGATTTCCATAATCCTTTTGAAGAAAATCAGACACACCCTTCATGATAAACCATAACCTAATATTACCATTAGATGTATAACTGGTTGGAATGAATGATTTTATATCAATATTAGATTTCCTGTATATTTTCAGATATCAATTAAATGAATTATTTAAAGTGGAACCAGTTATATTATTTATTCACAGTATGGTCTATTCATGCATTATCTCTATATTCACAGACACAGCGTACACCTCTTTGTACCCCCAATAATAATTTATACGTCTTCTCAATATTGCTCCCGGAAATGGTGGAAGAAATACTCATGTCACCTGATCTACATATACATTTTATCACAGTAATATTCTTGACAAAACTGCAAAGGTCACACTTATGATTTTACAAAGCCTAAATGGAAAGTGAACATGGATTACTAAAAACATCCATGTCCAGGTTGCCTAATGCTCTCAAATGTCATTCTTTGGTGACTACATATTTGTTTCTTCCTAAGATTATATATTCAAACTCAATCCTGTTGAAAATGTCTAATCCTAACAATCACTTTGTACTTTGCCTAATTTCCTATTGTCTTCCTTGATATTTGCTTTCCTACATTTTTTCCTTAGTTCATCATTGTGAATGACTCTTCACATGTGCTGACATTGGCATTCACTCTCTAATCGAAACCCTGTTGCTAAAGAATTTTTTTTTTCCAAATTCTATACTCACACTTCTTCCGAAAACTACCGACTGTCTTTCTAATCTTACCGACTATCCCTTTTGGAGTTGATGTTCCCTTCTAAATTCAATCATCCAAGGTACAAAGTCTTATGCCATTGTATATTGATTTATCCAAGAAATCTCTGCTGAAGGTAATTCAATGCTAAGTATCCCAATCAAGGGCCCAATTCCCTTCTGGGCTTCAAATCTTACCTAGATTTCTGTTTTCATACATATATTTCACCTCTATGTTCTTATAAATATAGCAGATTCCCAATATCATTATTCATCCCTCAGAATAATTCCTAACCCAAATTGATCAAGTTATTAATGCTAACCATACACTGTTCCCTCAATCTAACTTTACAGAAGAGCGGGACAGAGTTGGTCTTACAATACAGGAATATAGGGGATCTTCCACCTGCTGAGAACCTCAAATGTCCATGCAGATATGACCCCTGGAGAAGATGTAGGCAGATATGAAGGACCAAACATGGCCTGTGTGGAGAGCTGTTCCCGGGTGCCTATGGTTGATATACCATTCCAACTTGTGAAAGTGTCACATGAAGTAGGGGTAGCCACCAGCACTTGTCCCCGTTGAACTCCTTGTATTTAGTAAAGCAAATACCAAACTCCCAGTGCAGCAGCAAGAAACACCACGAAAATGGAGAATGAACAAATGGCTTCACAGTCCACATGGGGAGACACTTAGCCCCCAGTGGCCACAGTTTACCTACAAAGAGGGAATTCAGTACTGCTGCCATATGTTCATTATAAAATAAGATACCATGTCCTCCAGGTCACATAGATGCACACCCAGCTTTGATGGTCTCACTACAAAAGAAGCTATAGCTCCAGACAAAAATATAAATTTAAGTGCCCAACCTCTTAGCCAGTTTCTCAAGAAGTCTTTAGGCCAGCAGAGCTCCATGTTTGTGTTGTGTTTACAATGTCCCTTACTTTGAGAAACTCCTCCACCATATCCAAGGTTGTGAACTCCTGAGAATTTCCCATTCCAGATTGGATTTATTTTGCAATTTTCCATTCTACAGTAACTGACCTAGGTTTACATCAATGCAAGTAGATTCCTTATGGAACATGATGTGTATTTTGAAGTTCATTTTTATTCAACACTGTTACATTACTATTTCTTCAGTTTATGCACATAATAGGATACATATTTATTCCACAAGTTAGGAAGTTTATAGGCATTTGGTTCACTTTCAATCATTTTCTGCTTCAGGACACATGTATTCCTCCATGTTTCTTGACTGGTCTTCTCATGAGACTTCTTTCCAAACACATTATTTTCTATTTTCGTAATCACTTTTGAAACAAAACTCACACACCCTTCATTATAAACCATAACTCTAAGATTACCATTAGATGTATAACTCTTTGGAATGAATGATTGTATATCAATATAAGATTTCCTATATATTTTCAGATATCAATTCAATCCATTATTTAATTGGAACCAGTTATATTTTTTCCCAGTATGATCTATGTATGCATAATCTCTATATTCATAGACACAGCATACGCCTCTTTGTACCCCCAATACTAATTTATTCGTCTTCACAATATTGCTCCCGGAAATGGTGGAAGAAATACGCATGCCACCTGATCTACATATACATTTTATTACAGTAATATTCTGGACACCAAATGCAAAGGTCACACTTATTATTGTACCAAAGCCTAAATGGAAAGTGAGCATGGATTACTAAAAACATCCATGTCCACATTGCCTAATTCTCTCAAATGTCAATCCTATTCGTGACTACATATGTGTTTCTTCCTAAGATTATATATTCAACCTGAACCCTTTGAAAAAGTCTAATCCTATCACTTTATAGTTTGCCTGATTTTGTAATGTCTCTATTGATATCTGCTTTCCTACATATTTCCCAAGTTCATCATTGTGATTGACTCTTCACATGTGCTGACAAATATTCACTCTCTAACCAAAACCCTATTGCTAAAGAACTTTTGTTTCAAATACTATACTCACTCTTCTTCCTATACCTACCGACTATCTTCCTAATCCTACCGACTGTCCCTGTTTGACTCGATGTTCTCTTGTACATTCAATCATCCAAGGTAGAAGATCCTATGCCATTGATTATAGATTCATCTTAGACATCTGTGCATAACATAATTCAATGCTAATTATCCCAGTCAAGGTCCCAATGCCATTCTGGGCTTCGAATCTAAACTAGATTTCTGTTTTCATAATTATATTTCACCTCTATATTCTTTTAAATATTTTAGGTTCCAAATACCATCATTCATCCAGCAGAATGATTTCTAACCCAAATCAAACATGTTGTTAACCTTAACCATTCACTGTTCCATCAATCTAACTTTACAGAAGAGCAGGGATAGAGTTGTATGAGATCTTTCACCTGATGAAAACCTCAAAGGTACATGCATAAATGATCTCTGAAGAACATGAAGGCAGCTATAAAAGACCTGAGAGAGCAAAAGTCATCTTCAATGGCAAACAACCTGGTCAGGATGAAGGGTTCTGACTGAATCAGCCTCTCTCTTCTTAATGTAGAGAAAATGGACCAAACCCAGGCTGTGTGGGTAGCTGTCCCAGGGCGCCTATGATTGATATACCGTTCTATCTTGTGAAAGTGTAACAGGAAGTAGGGGCAGCCTCCTTCTCATGTGACACTTGGAAGCCACTGGTAGGACAAAGTGGTTGCCAAGGCAGTAACCTCATTCAGTTCCTGAAGGAAGTGACCTCACCTCACTTCCTTGGTGATTAAAATCTCTGAACTTGGGATTCATGAAGCCAGTCACCCATAGCCAGTCCCAGTCTCAGTCCCAGTGGTCACACTTGTTTGGATTTACCAAAGACAGAGTCAGTCTTTCTTGGTAACTACTGATGTGAGGATGGCCAAATGCCAGGAAAGCTTTAAAGAGGAGCCGTTTCTGAGAAAGCAGGTAGTGGCTCACCTCTGGCTCCTGACACCTTCACAGAGTTAGCCAAGGAGACCAGATCTGACACAGGTCAGGCCATTTCAGGGGAACATAGTATGGTCCACCAGTCAGAGGACACTCTGGATATTCACAGACCTACTTGAGTTAAGGAGGTGCCTTTGTCGGTGTGGGTGTGAGTTTGTGGTTTTGTCTCATGTTCTGAGAATAGGTAGGAAAGGCAGTTTGTTTGGATTGGAGTGGACTGTTTCTAGTAAGTCGTTAGACAAGGCGAGTGCTTCTATGTCTGTGTTTCCCACTCTGTCCGTGGTTGTAGACATTAGAAAAGAGAATGCATCAAGGATGTGTCCTGTCTAGTAGAATGCTTCCCAGCATTCTTCCTGCCCGATTTAGGAATGGACTGTGGTTCGTCTTATGCATAAGAAACACCTACTAACTTTCTAAGTTCCTGTTTTCTTCCTGAATTCCGGCAAACCTCAAGAATAGGCCCATGGTTTTGAGTCCAAGATGTGTACCACCTCCAAGCTCTGTGACATGGCCATGTGCTTGATAGCTGTAGGGAATGGGAACATCTTAGAAAACTCAAATATCTGTGTGACCAGTAAACTCTCAGTGGAGAAACCCTGCTTTGGTTCATTTGCATACTTATGGTTATGTTGCCCTGAATGTCAAGAAGGTCTTTGCCTCAGGCCACCCCTTTTTGAAGCCTGAAGAAAACTGTTTTCAAATGGAAATAAATGGGCATAACATGTGGCTCTTTGCTTAATTGCTTTGAAAAGGGACGTGTCCGAATCAGCCTTTTGGGCCTGTGTGAGGTTGTGGCTTAGATTCTCAGCACATGGTAGATCTAAAGATAGATTCCATTTGTGCAATCAAAACCAAAATGGCAAAAAATCACTCATTGTGGATGAGTCTCTTGCCTTCCTCTGTTAGGTTCTTTACCTCCATCAAGTGTGAATAGGAGTCCTTTAGGTCAAATGAGTTCTTCAAATCCCTGCAGAGGTGCTTGTGTTTTCTCAAGATTCCATATCACATAAAGAATCTATACCTGAGAGTCAGTAGGCCTCAAATTGGAGAAGGAGAGCAGTATTAATGGTAGGCCTATTTGATCACTCCTGGTTCACAGGAAGGGTGTCCATGTCACCCTCACTTTAGGCAAATGAGGGGCAAGCGACATTATTTTGGACACTCTCTTGGGATGCATCCTGCATGGTAACCTCCAGCCAGAGGTTAAGATGAATGTCTATATTTAAGAAGATGAGGGCCATTTGGGTGTCTTTTGGTTTTAATTGTGGTCATTCTTGTGGCAGTTGGAAGAGATGACTGGATCCACCTGGGCTTGAACTCTGGTGTCATTCCCCTTAGAGCCTGAGTTCTGGAACACATATCAAAGAAGAATTGCCATAAATTGTGTGGGGATTTTAAGAGGCCGCGCATGAGAGTCGCCCTTGGAAACTGAGATCTATGCCCACGGTGGCTTTCCACAGAGCACTGGGAATCTCAGACAGGATATCACATGATTTAATTCTGAAAGACTTGGCAGCCATATTTGATAGTCAAAAAACACATGGACCTCAATTTTAGACCTCAATGGGCGTGGCTTCATGTGACCTTTTGGCCACTCTTTGGGAAGCCTTGCCTGTGAGAGTTCTCCAGAGCTTTCATTGAAATGATCTTCCTCAACATTGAATGATTCCTGAATGAATTGAAATAAACAGTGCCTCCAACTTCATCCTTGAAAATTGGCTAGATAAATACCATGAAATATTTAAAATTCCAATGACCAGGTGGCACTGAAGAACCTTTGGATGTCCTGTTGCTGATCATGAGTGTACCAGACAGTGCCTTGATTAACAGGCTTTCATGAATATGGTGTAGAACAGAGATGCCAGTAATTTGGAGCCTGCAGAATAGTGGGCCTAGAGCAGAGGTGATTAAGTGTGTGATAAAACATCTGTGGTGGGGTCATGTGGATCTGCCATTGTCTTCCAAATGGCTTGTGACTGACATGGTGCAGCCAGCAGAACATTGTATGTAAACGCATCATGTTATATGGAGAGGTTTAAGGGCAATGTTCAGAATCAGGTTGCTATGGTCACGGAGGCAACCTATGTGGTATACAAGTCCTGTTGGTGCATTCTCCTGCAGTCCCTGACCCACCATATGTGACAGAACTCCCTCCAGGACTGTGGTCAAGTTTAACTCCTTGTATTTCATGAAGCAAATACAAAACTCTCAGTGCAGCAGGAGACACTATAAAAAGTGGAGGATGATGAAATGGCTTCACAGTCCACATGGGGAGACACATAGCCCCCAGTGGCCATAGTTCACCTACAAAGAGAGAATTCAGCACTACTGCTTCATGTCCATTGGAAAATTATAAACCATGTCCTCCAGGTCACAGAGATGCATAAAGACGTTTGATGGTCTTACTAGAAAAAAAGCTAAAGTTCCTGAAAACTACATATATTTCAACTGTCCATCTTAGAGGCAGTTTCTCCAGACGTCTTTAGGCTGGCAAATCTTCATGTTTGTGGAGTTTTTACATTGTCCCTTACTTTTGGAAACTCCTCTACCATCTCCAAGGTTGTGAAATCCGGAGCAGTTTTCATTTCAGGTATGAATTCAAAGATTTTCTAACTCTTTTTCTCTAATTGTGTCTTACTTGGGGTGAAGGTAATGTCAAGTTATTGTTCTAAATGAGAGTGGGAAAATTTTTGTGTAACACTAATTTGCATACACATTGATCCATTTCCAATTTTCCATTCGAAATACTGAATCCCTGACAGTAACTCATACCCTACTATACTCTGACTACTAATCCTAATATGATGAAGAATAATACCCAAATAGAATAAAAATACGAGCAGTTCAGAGGAGGCATGCTGTACAGTTGGACTTCCCTTTTGCATGATTAAGGGTAGGTGTTATAAATCTACTCAATTTTTAATTGAAATAGTCCTCCATGTGTTTATAAAGTTCACAAATATGTGAATTCCTGTCTCCCTTTCTCTGTAGCCTACTCAGCACATGTATTTTTATATGCACATACAGAATCCTACCTGCTATCACACGTACATTTTCATGAGTTGGCTGAATTGGCAGATACAAATTGTGAGAAGAGATCAGTCCTCCTAAACGCTGTGGGAACTGAAAATTCAAACTATGTGTAAGCTTCCCAGTAGAACAATATTATACATAAATCCATGTTCAGTATAATAAATATTTTGCATCTTTGAATGATGTATATTACATGATGAATTACGATTAGCATATATATTGATACTTTTTAATGTATATTTGTGTTTATTTAAAATATATATATATATATATATATATATATATATATATATATACACTCCAGATTTCTCAAAATATGAAAGGTATGTGACTTATACACACTCTGTAAATTCATTCATGTTCATGTATATAAATTTATAATCAACTTTTCAGAAGATTATTCTCAGAAATATTCATCCACCTGAAATACATATTTATTTCCCAGTACTGAAAACTAATTTCAATCAATGGTGTTTACAAATCCTAATATTTCTACAGTAACTGACCCAGTTTAACATCAATGCCAGTAGATTCCTATGGGACATGATGTCTATATTGACCTTCATTTTAATCCAACACTGGTACATTACTATTTCTTCAGTTTTTGCACATCATAGGATATGTATTTCTTCCACAAGTTTAAAATATATAGGAATTTGTTTCACTTTCAAACACTTCTTGCTTCAGAACACATGTATTCCTCCATGTTACTTGACTGGTCTTTTCATGAGACTTCTTTCCAAATACATTATTTTCAATTTCCATAATCAATTTCAAAGCTAAACTCACACACTCTTCATGATGAACCATAACATTAATATTAACATTAGATGTATAACTGGTTGGAATGAATAATTGTATATCAATATAAGATTTCCTCTATATGTTCACGATTCAATTCAATCCATTATTTAAAGTTGGAACCAGTTATGCTTTTTATTCACAGTATTGTCTATTAATGCATTATCTCTATATTAATAGATACAGTGTACTCTTCTTTGTCCCTTCAATACTAATTTATACGTCTTCAAAATATTGCTCCCAGAAATGGTGGAAGAAATACTCATGTCACCTTATCTATATATAGATTTTATCACAGGAATATTCTGGACACAAAAAACGAAGGTCACACTCATGATTGTATCAAAGCCTAAATGCCAAGGGAGCGTGGATTACTAAAAAGAACCATGTCCAGGTTGCCTAATGCTCTCAAATGTAAATCAAATTGGTGACTACATATTTGTTTCTTCCTAAGATTATATATTCAACCTCAACCATGTTGAAAATGTCTAATCCTATCACTCACTTCATACTTTGCCTGATTTGGTAATATCTTTATTGATACCTGCTTTCATACATATTTCCCCCAGTTCATCATTGTGACTGACACTTCACATATGCTGACATTTACATTCACTCTCTACCCGAAACCCTATTGCTAAAGAACTTTTGGTCCAAATCCTATATTCACTCTTCTTTCTAAACCTACTGACTATCTTCCTAATGCTACTGACTATAGTTTTTTGACTCGATGTTCTCTTCGACAATCAATTATCCAAGGTATAAGGTCCTATGCCATTGTATATCAATTTATCTGAGACACATGTGCAGAACATAATTCAAACCTAAGTATCCCACTCAAGGGCCCAGTTCCCTTCTGGCTTCCAATCTTACCTAGATTTCTGTTTTTATACTTATATTTTACCTATATATTTTTGTAAATATCACAGGCTCCAAATACCATTATTCATCCGGCAGAAAGATTCCTAACGCAAATCAAACATGTTATTAACCCTAAACATACACTTTTCCCTCAATCTAACTTTACAGAAGAGGAGGGACAGAGTTGGTCTTACAATACAGGAATGTAGGGGATCTTCCACCTGCTGAGAACATCAAAGGTATATGCAGAAATGATCCCCTGAGATGATGAAGGAAGCTATGAAGGACCTGAGAGAGCAAAAGACATCTTCCATGGTAAACTATCTGGTCAGGATGAAGGGATGTGTCTGAATCAGCCTCTACCTTCTTAATGTAGAGAAGATGGACCAAACCAGGCCTGTGTGGAGAGCTGTTCTCAGGTACCTATGGTTGGTATACCATTCTAACTGTGAAAGTGTGACAGGAAGTAGGGACAGCCTCCATCTCATGGGACCCTTAGAAGTAACTGTTAGGACAAAGTGGTTGCCAAGTCAGTGACCTCTTTCAGTTCCTGAAGGAAATGACCTTACCTCACTGCCTTGGTGATGGAACTCTCTGGACGTTTGATCCTGGAAGACAGGCACCAAGAGCCAGTCAGTCCCAGTCCCAGTGGTCTCACTTGTTTTGATTTACCAAGAACAGAGTCAGTCTTTCTTAGTACCTACTGATGTGATGATGGCCAAATGACAGGAAAGCTCTGAAGAGGAGCTTTTCCTGGGAAAGCAGGTAGTGGCTCACCCATGGCTCCTAACAACTTCAAAGTGTTGGCCAAGGAGACCAGATCTGATACAGGACAGGCCATTTTGGGGGAACATACAATGGCCCACCATTCTGAGGACACTATGGATAGTCACAGACTTACTTGAGCAAAGGAGGTGCCTTTGAGTGTGTGTGTGTGGGTTTGTGGTTTTGTCTCATGTTCTGAGAATAGGTAGGAAAGGCTCTTTGTTTGGATTGGTGTGGACTGTTTCCAGTAAGTCGTTTGACAAGGCGAGTGCTTCTATGTCTGTGTATCCCACTCTGTCCGTGATTGTAGACATTAGAAAAGAGAATGCATCAATGGATGTGTCCTGTCTAGTAGAAAGCTTCCAAGCATTCATCCTGCCCAATTTACAAATGGACTGCAGCTTGTCTTATTGAAGGGCAACATCTGCTCTCAGTAGTTTCTGTTTTTTTCCTGAATTCTGGAAACTCTCCAGAATAGCCTCATGGTTTTGTGTCCAAGATATGTACCACCTCCAAGCTCTGTGAAATGGTGATGTACTGGATAGCTGAAGGGAATGGCGAGAATCTAAGAAAACTCAGATATCAGTGGGACCAGGAAAGTCTCAGTGGAGAAACCCTTCTTTGGGCCTTTTGCTTACCTATTGTTCTGTTGCCCTGAATTTCAGGAAGGTCTTTACCTCAGGACACTAATTTGTGAAGCCTGAAGAAAACTGTTTTCAAATGGAAATTAATGGGCATCACCTGTGGCTCTTTGCTTAATTGCTTTGGAAATGGATGTTTCTGAAACAGCCTCTTGGCCCTGTGTGAGGCTGTGGTTAGATACTCAGCACCTTATACATCCCACGTGTTCATCCAAAACCAAAATGGCCAAAAGAGCAGTTTTTGTGGATGAAGTCTCTCCCTACCTCTGTAAGGTTCCTGACCTCTATCAAGTGAGAATAGGGTGCCTTTGGGTCAAATGAGTTCTTCAAAGCCCTTCAGAGGCTAGCCCATAGGTGATTCCAATGATTCCAATTCACATGAAGAATCTAAACCCCACAGTCAGTAGTCTTCAAATTGGAGAAGCAGAGCAGTATTAACGGCAGGCCTATTTGATAAGTCATGGTTCACAGGAAGGTGTTCAGGCCACCCCAACGTTAAGCAAATGAGGGGCAAGGGAGCTTATTTTGGACACTGTCTTGGGCTGTGCCCCTCATGGAAACCTCCAGCCAGAGGTTAAAATGAGTATCTATATGGAAGAAGATGACGGCCATGTGGAAGTGTTCTGGTTTTAATTGTGGTTATTAGTGTGGTTGTTGAAAAATATGACTGGCTCCACCTGGTCTTGAATTCTAGTGTGATTCCCCTTAGAGACTGAGTTCTGGAACTGATCTCAGAGAGGTATTGCCATGAGTTTTGTTGGGATTTTAGGAGGCCATGCATGAGAGTCACCCTTGGAAACTGAGATCTGTGCCCAGGAAGGCTTTCCACAGAGCACAGGGAATCTCAGCCAGGTTATCACATAATTTTTTTCTGAAAGAATTAGCACCCATAGTTGAGAGTCAAAACACGCAAGGATTTTACATTGTAGACCTCAATATGCCTGGCTTTATGTGACCATTTGGCAACTCTTTGGGAAGCCTTGCCTGTGAGAGTCTTCCAGAGCTTTCATTGAAATGGGCTTCCTCACCATTTAATGGTTACTGAATTAAATGAAACCCTCAGTGCCTCCAACTTCAACCTTAAAAAATGGGCTCGATAAATACCATGAAATTTTTGAAATTCCCATTACCAGGTGGCACTGGAAAACCATTGGAGATCCTGTTGCTGATCATGAGTGTACGAGAAAGTGCCTTGATTGACTGGGTTTCACAAAAATGGTGTAGAACAGAGATGCCAGTAAGTTGGAACCTGCTGAGTAGTGGGCCTACAGCAAAGGTGGGTAGATGTGAAATAAACCATCTCTGGTGGTTTCATGTGGATTGGCCATTGGCTTTCAAATGGCTTGTGACTGACATGATGCAGCCAGCAGACCCTTATATGTAAAGGCATCTTGTTATATGGATAGGTTTCTGGGCAATGTTCAGAATCAGGTTGATATGGTCAAGGGGGCAAGCTATGTTGGACATAAGCCTGGTTGGTGCATTCTCCTGGAGACCCTGTCCCACCACACGTGACAGAACTCCCTCCAGCACTGTGTCCCAGTTAAACTCCTTGTATTTCATTAAGCCAATACCAAACTCCCAGTGCAGCAGCAAGAATCACCACGAAAAGTAGAGTATGACCAAATGGCTTCACAGTCCACACGGAGAGACACTTATCCCCCAGTTGCCACAGTTTACCCACAAAGTGAGAATTCAGCACTGCTGCCTCATTTTAATTGGAAAATAAGATACCATGTCCTCCAGGTCACATAGATGTTGACCCAGTTTTGATGGTCTCACTACATAGGATGCTAAAGCTACCGACAACAACATACATTTTAAGTGTCCCAACTCAGAGGCAGTATCTCAAGAAGTCTTTAGGCCTGCAGAGCTCCATGTTGTGGAGTGTTTACCTTGTCTTTTACTTTTGGAAACTCATCTACCACCTCCAAGGTTGTGAACTCCTCAGCATATTCCATTCCGGGTATGTATTCACAGATTTTCTAACTCTTATCCTCTAATTGTGTATTTCTTCCAGTGAGGGTAATATCAAGGGATTGTTTTTAATGTGAGTGGGAAGATTTTTGTGTAGCACATATTTGCAAACACATTGGGTTTACTTTCCTATTTTCCATTTGAAATACTGAATCTCTGACACTAACCCATACCCTACTAGACTCTGACTACTAATCCTTATATGATGGAGAATAGTAACCCAAAAAGAATACAAATACCAGCAATTCAGAGAAGGCATGGTATGTAGTTGGACATCCCTTAATGTTTATTGACATAGTTCTCCATGTGTTTTTAAAATTAACAAATATGTGAATTCCTCTCTCCCTTTTTCTGTAGCCTATTAAGCACATGTATTTTAATATGCACAAATAGAATCCTACCTGGTATCACATGTACATTCTTCTGAGGTGGCTGACATGGCAGATAAAAATTGTGAGAAGAGATCACTCCTCCTAACCTCTGTTGGAACAGAAAATTCAACCTATGGTTGAGCTTCCTAGTTGACCAACATTATGCATAAATCCATTTTCAGTAAAATGTATATTTTTCGATAAGTGGATGTTATATATTTAATGATGAATTTCGATTGGCATATATATTGCTACTTTTTAATGTCTCGGTGTGTGTGTTTGTGTGTGTGTGTGTATATATATATATATATATATATATATATATATTTATATATATATATATACTCTCCCGATTTTTCAAAATATGAAATATATGTGTCTTATTATACACTTCCTAAAATTATTCATATTCATGTATGAGGATTTATAATGAACTTTTCACAAGATTATTCTCAGAAATATTCATCCACCTGAAATACATATTTGTTTCCTAATACTGAAAACTAACTTTAGTGAATGGTGCATACAAATCATAATATTTTGACATTGCAAGATGGCCGCGAATAGAGAGCATCATACCCAGTGTACCGCGCCACTGCGCAGGTGACTAACGACTAAGAACGACAAAAAACTATCTTGTTAGGAACTTACAGCAAAATGGGGGTGCACTGAAACCTAGAAGAAGGATTTCTAGCACTGAGGTCCGGTAAATGAGTCTCAAACATGAGCCAACTCTGCGACCGGAGATCCTGTCTGACTGATCCGCGCTACCAGTCCAGTGGCTACAGAAAGCAGGGCACCACCGAGATGCGATCAATAATCACGGAGAAACGTTGATGCAGATTCTGTGGAATTCTGCCAGTAGAGTCCCCACTGAGCCCTGGGCTGAGTTCAGGGTTTCAGATGGGGAAGGAAGTGGTACAGTTCTAACCCCCACAATAGAAACTCCACGAAGGAAACCAACGGCCACCATCTTGGTGAGCTGAAGTAACGACAGCCACTCCCCTACAGAATGCAACAATAAAATGTTGTTATTCTGTTACTGTTACTCAGCTCCTCTCCCATACTTCGGGGAATTTGCATCAAATCTCTCCTAGGCTTTCTGGGGGAGAGATTATCAGAGGGAGCCTGCATAAAGATAGGGGAAAACTAGAGGCACCTGACTTTCAACTCCCGCTCCCATCAGTGGTGAAAAAAACCTGTCTAGCCAGCGCTGAGAGAGGGGCAAGTGGAAAAAAAAATCAAAACAATAGAGTGCCGGGGTTCCCAATAGCCAACTGTGCAATCAGAGATCCGGGCTGATTGAATCATGCAGCCAGGCCTGCTGTTTCAGATGGCGGGGCACCACCGAGAAGTGACCTGAAGCAGGGAGAAATGTTGCTGCGGATTCTGTGGAATCCTGCCGGCTGAGCTCCCACTGATCCCCGGGCTGAGTTTGGGAATTCAGACAGGGAAGAAAGTGGTATAGTTCTATCCCCCACAAAAGAAACTCCACCAAGGAAACAAGCGGCCACCATCTTTGAGATCTGAAGTAACCACCGCCCCTCTCCAATAGACTGCAACAATAAAACAGATGTGTGTTACTCAGCTCATCTCTCATACAGCGGGGAATTCGCATAAAATGTCTCCTAGGCTTTCCGGGGGAGGGTTAATCAGAGCAAGCCTGCATAAAGACGCAAGAAAAACTAGAGACACCTGACTTTCGACTCCCCCTACCATCAGTGGCCATAACGAAACGTGTATAGCCAGTGCTGGGGGAGGGGTAAGTGGAAAAAATCAAAACAATAGAGTGTCTGTGTTCCCAAAAGACACCCTCCACACCCAACAAACGGCAGGCACAGAGTACAGTTTGAACTGCCGAGAGGCATCACTCAGGGGAAATCTGGTCTAGAAAAAGAAACCAGGACAAGCAGGAGAAACCAAAGGACTAGAAGGCAGGCCCTTGTGACTGGGCGGCTGGAGACCGCAGGCCTGCACATGACATTCCACCCACTGCCTGAGTGACTGGGGGGCTGAGGAATGCCCGCCCGCCGGCAACCGAGCGTGAGACTGCGTGGCTAGAGATTGACAACCCAACGGCGACAGCCCACCTGCTGCCCGCGTGACTGGGCGGCTGGAGACCGCCTGCCCGCTGGCGACCAACCGCACAATTGGGCGGCTGGAGACCGCCCGCCTGCCAGTGACCCAGAGCTGAAACAAACCAGAGACAGTCAAGTCCCACCCCCCAATTCGGACACCTCGGCAAGGAGCCTGGGGCCGGCCAAAGCAGAGAGGTGACATCACTGGAGCTCGGCCTTCAGAATTACTTCCAAGCGGAATCCACTTTAGCAGGCATAGTTTACCAAAACAAAGGAGAGACAACAGAGATATACAACACCAAAACAAATCTAAAGAATAAAGCAGAAACACAGCAATCAAATAGAGCTGGAAAGTAACGTGAACATCATGAAAAAACAAGGGCAAAAAATGAGTACAAACAATGCAGGACAACTTAAATCTACAGGAGGACCTTGAAGCATCAGAAACAGGGATAGGGAAAGAACTCAAGGCATACCGAACTCAGATGGAAAGGAATATTAGAGAAGACATGAGGCAGCAAGTCCAAGCAATAAAAGTATATTTTGAAAATGAATTAAGCAAACAAATTCAAATGGCAAAGAATGAGCATTACCAGGAGATAGAGATCTTAAAAAAAATATTAAACAGTAATCCTAGAAATGCAGGAAAATATAAACCAAATTAAAAACTCAAACGAGAATATTACAAATAGACTAGATCAAGTAGAAGTCAGAACATCAGATAATGAAGACAAAGTTTATCAACTTGAAAAGAATTGAGTAAACACAGAAAAGATGCTTAAATCCCACCAGGAATTTATTCAAAAGATATGGGATGTCATAAAAAAACAAAAAACAAATTTAAGAGTCATCAGGATAGAAGAAGGCATAGAGATTCAAACCAAAGGAATGGACAACATATTAAATGAAATAATTCTATAAAACTTCCCAGAGATGAATGATGGATTGGATTGCCAATTCCTGGAAGCCTACAGGACCCCAAACATTCAAAACCAAAATAGACCAACTCCAAGACATATAATTATGAAGATAGCCAACATACAGAACAAGGAGAGAATATTAAAAGCTATAAGAGAAAGGAGGCAGATTACATTCAGGGGTAAACCAATTAGGTTAACAACTGATTTTTCATCACATTCTTTGAAAGTGAGAAGATCCTGGAACAGTGTAATTCAAATGTTGAAAAAAAAAAGAATTCCAACCAAGAATACCATATAAAGAAAAGTTAAGCTTCAGATTTGACAATGAAATTAAAGTCTTTCACGATAAACAAAAGCTAAAACAATTCTCAGCCAGAAAACCAGCACTGCAAAGCATTTTGTGCAAAATACTACAAGAAGAAGAGTTAAAAAATAGTGCCCAAAACTAACAGTGGGAAGTATCTCAGTAAAGCGGGAGGATAGTAACCAAAAAAGTAAAAACTATCCAAACTAAAATATAATAAATAAATAAACATGACTGGAAGTACAAATCATATTTCAATTGTAACCTTAAATGTTAATGGCCTAAATTCACTAATCAAGAGACATGTGCTAGTAACCTGGATCAAAAAAACAAATCCAACAATATTCTGCCTTCAGGAGACTCATATGATAGGAAAAGACATACACAGGCTGAAGGTAAAAGGTTGGGAAAAATCATAACACTCACATGGCCCTCGGAAGCAAGAAGGATTTGCCATACTCATATGGAATAATATCAACTTCAAACCTAAGTTAATCAAAAGGGATAAAGAATGACACTATATTCTGTTAAAAGGAATCATCCACCAACAAGAAAAAAACAATTATCAATTTGTATGCACCAAGCAATGGAGGTGCAACGTTCATAAAACAAACTCTCCTCAAGTTCAAGAGTCAAATAGACTACAACACAATAATTATGGGTGACTTCAACACACCACTCTCAGCATTAGAGAGATCCTCTAGACAAAAACTGAATAAAGAAACTATAGAACTCAACAGCACAATCAATAACCTAGACTTAACCGACATATATAGAATATATCAACCATCATCAAGTGGATACATGTTCTTCTCAGCTTCACATGGATCCTACTCAAAGATACACCATATATTATGCCATAGGGCAATTCTTAGTAAATATAAAGGCATGGAGATTATACCGTGCACCATATCTGATCATAATGGAATGAAACTGGATATCAATGAGAAAAGAAGGAAGGAAAAATCCTACATCACATGGAAAATGAACAACATGCTACTGAATGACCAATGGGTTACAGAAGACATAAAGAAGGAGATAAAAAATTCTTAGAGACAAATGACAATACAGACACAACATACCGGAATCTATGGGACACAATGAAAGCAGTTTTAAGAGGGAAATTCATTTCTTGGAGTTCTTTCCTCAAAAAAAGAAAAAAAAAACAACAAATAAATGAACTTAAACTACACCACAAAAACCTGGAAAAGGAAGAGCAAAACAACAGCAAATGTAGTAGAAGACAAGAAATAATTAAATTTAGAGCAGAAATCAACGAAATTGAAACAAAAAAAAAGTTGAAAAAATTGATAAAACTAAAAGTTGGTTCTTTGAAAAAATAAATAAGATCAACAGGCCCTTAGCCACGCTAAGGAAGAGAAGAAGAAAGAGAATTCAAATTACTAACATGTGGGATAAAAAAGGCAATATCACAACAGACACTACAGAAATATAGAAGATAATTAGAAAGTATTTTGAAACACTATATTCCAATAAAATAGAATATTGTGAAGATATTGATAAATTTCTTAAGTCATACAATCTGCCCAGATTGAGTCAGGAAGACACAAACAATTTAAACTGGCCAATAACAAAGGAAGACATAGAAGAAGCAATCAAAAGACTGCCAACCCAAAAAAAGCCCTGGACCGGATGGGAATACAGCGGATTTCTACAAAACCTTCAAAGAAGAATTAAAATCAATATTTTTCAAGCTTTTTCAAGAAATAGAAAAAGAAGGAGCTCTTCCAAATTCATTCTATGAGGCCAACATCACCCTGATCCCGAAACCAGACAAAGACACTTCAAAGAAAGAATACTACAGACCAATTTCTCTAATGAACTTGGATGCAAAAATTCTCAATAAAATTCTGACAAATCGAGTACAAAAGCATATCAAAATAATTGTGCAACATCATCAAGGAGGATTCATCCCTGTGATGCAAGGATGGTTCAATATACGAAAATCAATAAATGCCATTCACCACATCAATAGACTTAAAGACAAGAACTATATGATCATCTCGATAGATGCAGAAAAGCATTTGACAAAGTTCTGCATCCATTTATGTTCAAAACTCTATAAAAACTAGGGATAACAGGAACTTACCTCAACATTGTAAAAGCTATATATGCTAAACCTCAGGCTAGCATCATCCTAAATGGAGAAAAAACTGAAGGCATTCCTTCTAAAATCTGGAACAAGACAGGGATGCCCTCTATCACCACTTCTATTCAATTTAGTTCTTGAAATACTAGCCAGAGCAATTAAACAGACAAAAGAAATTAAAGGCATAAAAATAGGAAAAGAAGAATTTAAAGTATCACTATTTGCAGATGACATGATAATATATTTAACAGACACAAAAATGTCTACAAAGAAATGGCTAAAGTTAATAAATGAATTCAGAAAAGTGGCAGGATATATAATTAACACGCATAAATCAAATGCATTCCTGTATAACAGAAAAAAAACTTCTGAAATGGAAATGACGAAAACCACTCTATTCACAACATCCTCAAATAAAATAAGATACTTGGGAATCAACCTAACAAAAGAGGTGAAAGATTTATATAATGAAAACTACAGAAATCTAAAGAGAGAAATAGAAGAAGATGTCAGAAGATGGAAACATGTGCCCTGTTCATGAATAGGCAGAACTAACATCATAAAAATGGCAATATTACGCAAAGTTCTCTACAGGTTTAATGCAATGCCAATCAAAATTCCAGCGGCATTTCTTGTAGAAATAGATAAATCAATCATGAAATTCATATCGAAAAATAAAAGACCCAGAATAGCAAAAGCAACTCTAAGCAGGAAGTGTGAATCTGGAGGTATAGCGATACCAGAGTTCAAACTGTACTACAAAGCAATAGTAACAAAAACAGCATGGAACTGGTACCGAAAAATGCAGGTGGACCAGTGGTACAGAAGAGAGGACACAGAAACCAATCCACAAAATTACAACTTTATTATATTTGATAAAGGGGCTAAAAGCATGCAGTGGAGGAAGGATAGCATCTTCAACAAATGGTGCTGGGAAAATTGGAAATCCATATGCAACAAAATGAAACTGAATCCCGTTCTCTCGCCATGCACAAAATTTAACTCAAAATGGATCAAGGATCTAGATATAAAATCAGAGACACTGCGTTTCATAGAAGAAAAAGTTGGCTACGATCTACATACTGTGGGGTCGGGCTCCAAATTTCTTAATAGGACGCTCATAGCCCAAGAGTTCTTAACAAGAATAAAAAAAATGAGACTTACTTATACTAAAAAGTTTTTTTTTCTCTGCAAGAGAAACAAAAAGGGAAGTAAATAGATAGCCTACATCCCGGGAACAAATTTTTACCCCTCACACTTCAGATAGAGCCCTAATATCCAGAATATACAAAGAATTCAAAAAAATTATCAATAAGATAACAAATAACCTAATCAACAAATGGGCCAAGGACCTGAAAAGACACTTCACCGAGGAGGACATACAATCAATCAACAAGTACATGAAAAAATGCTCACCATATCTAGCAGTCAGAGAAATGCAAATCAAACCCACCCTAAGATACCATCTCACTCCAGTATGATTGGCAGCCATTATGAAGTCAAACAACAACAAGTGTTTACGAGGATATGGGGAAAAGGGGACACTTGTACACCGCTGGTGGGACTGCAAATTGGTGAGGCCAACATGGAAAGCAGTATGGGGATTCCTGGGAAAGCTAGGAATGGATCCACCATTTGAACCAGCTATCGCCCTTCTCGGACTATTCCCTGAGGATCTTAAAAGAGTGTACTAAAGGGATACTGCCACATCAATGATCATAGTGGCACAATTCACAATACCTAGACTGTGTAACCAACCTAGATGCAATTTAATAGATGAATGGATAAAAAAAATGTGGCATCTATACACGATGGATGCAGCACTAAAAAATGACAAAATCATAGAATTTGCAGGGAAATGGATGGCATTAGAGCAGATTATGCTAAGAGAAGCTAGCCAATCCTTAAAAAAACAAATGCCAAATGTCTGCTTTGATAAAAATAGGGTAACTAAGAATAGAACAGGGAGGAAGAGCATGAGGAAAAGATTAATATTAAACAAAGACAAGTGGGAGAGAGAAAGGGAGAGAGAAGGGAAAGCATATGGAAATGGTAGGAGACCCTCATTGTTACACAAAATTACATATAAGACGTTGTGAGGGGAAAGGCGGGATCAAGAGAGAGAAGTGAAAAAGCAGATGGGGAAGAGAGGGAAGATAGGATGAAAGGGGAGGGGGGATAGTAGGGGATAATAAAGGTAGCAGAGGACAACAGTCACTAATGTGACATTATGTAAAAATGTGAATGTGTAACTGATATGATTCTGCAATTCGTATTTGGGGAAAATTGGGAGTTCATAACCCATTTCAGTCAAATGTATGAAAGATGATATATCATGAGCTTTGTAATGTTTTGAAAAACCAATAAAAATAAATAAACAAAGGTTTAAAATTGAGTGGGAAGAAATCAGCTAAAAAGGAGTTGAGATGCATTCATTTTGATAAGCAGAAAGTTTGTTTTGTGTAGTTGTAAATATCACAAATTTATTTTACCAGAAAACTGGCTTTTGAAATGAACATATATTGAGATTAAAGGATAATCCACCTACCTTCATGAAAAATTCATATCATTTCCTATATTTTTCATATTTCATTTTTTTTCGTGAATATTTTGTCATGGACCAGGTCTAGTCTTAGTCTACCTCATCTGACAAGTTCGTACAATGTGTTGGATTGTTCTTTTCATCTTTTATTTGATAGTTTGTAGCTGATAATGTGTATTTTTCCTTATCTTTATTTGGACATACATACCCAACTATATCTTTGCATTTTATGTTTTACTGGGGAAGAGACTCATCAAAAGCTCTTTATTATATGTATCAACAATGAAACATTTAGAGCATGCAATTATTCTTAATTTTGCATGAAAATATCTTTGTACCATTTTTCTTATAAAGATGTAGAATTATTACTGTAATAAGTAACTACTTACAAGAAGAATTAAACCATTGATTTTATATCAATCATGAATATGAAAATTAATAAAATAAGTATTTGGCAATAAATATGCAGTTGATGGAAATTAAAATCACAAGAAAGCCATTTAAAATGTCAGTGCATATGGTCCTTTAATAAAAGGTTGTTCAAATAAAATTTCACTAATTCATAAGAGTTAATATGCCATATCACAGCTTAATGTAATATAAAAACTTAAATGATAAGTATTGATAAATAAGAATGATACCTGTTTACTTAAATATGTTTATTTGATTTTCACTGTAAGCTGTTAATTCTAGAAGACTTGAAAATTAAGAAAGACTTGGTCTATATTATTTCTAACAGGCTAATCAAAGTACTTTTAAATATATATGTATATATATCATATGTAATACATATGCATGAATATAGATACATATGTATAATAAATGTATTGTAATATATCTATAGGTTATTATAATTATTAAATTTTCTCAAGAAAAAAGAATGACTATAAAAAAATTCTTAAATGTAAATTTCATAGCATATTACTGTTTGTAATGACATGAGAGAAAAACTCCTATGGAGGGAAAATGAAAAAGGAAGAGAGAGAAGGGGGAAAATGAGGAAGAAAGTGAGTAAAGAAGAGGGAGAGGAGTGTTTGATTATAAGATAAATGTGGAGGGTCTGGGTGTCTGGCTCAGTGGTAACATGCTTGGCTAGCATGTGTGAGGCACTGGGTTATATTCTCAGCACCACATATAAATAAATAAAATGAGGTCGATCAACAACTGTAAAAATAAAAAAAAAAATAAAAAAGTAGAAATATTACCAAAATTCTAAGTTTTTATGAATGCTAAATAAAAAAAAAATGTTACATAGCCTTATGTAATTTTTAGACTCCCCAAAATAGTCATTTAATGATAGATTACTAGTGCGATAACTAAAAATCCATTGCTCTTTCCTCGACATTCTGTGGCATGCTAGTGCTAAAATAAATTGTATTATAACACCAAAAAAAATTCTAATATTTCTACAGTAACTGACCCAGTTTAACATAAATGCAAGAAGATTCCTATGGGATATAATTGTATTTTGACGTTCATTTTTATTCAACACTGGTACATTACTATTTGTCCAGTTTATGCACATCATAGTATGTATATTTCATTCACAATTTAGCAAATTTATACGCATTTGTTTTACTTTCAATCACTTCCTGCTTCAGAACACATGTATTTCTCCACGTTTCTTGACTGCTCCTTTCATGAGACTTTTTTCCAAAGACATTATTTTTGATTTCCATTATCATTTTTGAAGCAAAACTCACACACCCGTCATGATAAACCGTAAACCTAATATTACCATTAGATGTAAAACTGGTGGGAATGAATGATTGTATATCAATATAAGATTTCTTGTATACTTTCAAATATCAATTCAATCCATTGTTTAATTTGGAACCAGTTATATTATTTATTCACAGTATGGTCTATTCATGCATTGTCTCTATATTGATAGACACAGTGTACACCTCTGTGTACCCTCGATAATA